>NC_134484.1:308076147-308273647 GCF_040206685.1 Ascaphus truei | reverse complement strand
AGATACACGAAAGCCAACGTTTCGGTCTCTCAGGGAGACCTTCCTCAGGGCCGTGCAAACACCACACTAACAGTGACCCTACTTATATACCCACACCCCTAGTGCAACCAATTAAACATAATCAATCACCAGCAACCTGTCATTATTTACCTGTTGTGCAGCTGAGCACCATTTGGGAACAACCAATGCCTGGACCAGAAGGAGCCATGCGGATCCACGAGCAGGGAAAGGCAATTTGTTAATCAAAGCAGCCAGCTCAGACATCTGCGTCTGACGTCCTGGAACCACGAGCAGGGAGATCCCTCTCGTGATCCAGGCTGCCTGCTCTGATGTCCATAACCTGCGACCGGTGTCGGGAGCTGTAGCGCGTCACCTGACTAGCCTGCGCGTCATAGGGCAAAGGGTGAGCCGGGGAGCCAATGGGAAACATCACTGCGCATTGGAAAGGCACGCAGTACCCTAATGGAGGAACCCTGGCAACCAAGGACGCCAGCACACAGTCCGCGCAGGCGCAGTAGTGAATACTGATAGAGAGGGCAGCGCTGTACCCACAGCACCAATACAAGGCAGACACACGAGCCAAAACAGCCTGTGGCTGAAGTTAAAGCCACAAGAGGCAGTGGTGAAGGTACCAGGGGTCCCAGCTGCACCCAACAAAATAAAAATGACAATAAAATGACAATAAAAACAAGGGAGTGACAATGTGCAAGGGAAGTGAAGCTATGGAAGGAAAGTGTCCACACGTCAAAATAAACATGCAAACATAAAAATAAACATTCAAACATGATCAAACATCAAAGCAAGTAAAAATCAATGCGCAGGTAAGCATAAACAATTTACAAAAAACAGCCCAGTTTAAGCTCTTCGTTCAGTCCTCCTGGTGCCATGGTCCGCAGTTCATAAATGAGTCTGGCCTCCTGTTGTAGCAAGATCTTGCCCCTGTCACCACCACGCGTAGGAATAGGGACCTGTAGGATAGGCATGCATCTTAGCGTTGCTAAGGAGTGTCTATGTTCTTTAAAATGTCTCGCGACGGGGAGACATTTAAGATCCATGTCATCGCCACCACTCACTAGGGCTTTCCTGATCGTAGTGCGGTGCATGGCCATCCGCTCCTTCAGCATCCTCACAGTTTTTCCAATGTATAGGAGTCCACAAGGGCATCTGATGTAGTATACCACGAATTTGGACTCACAATTAAGTGCCTGTTGAAGTTTGATAGGAATGCCACTGTGGGGATGATTGTAGCTGGGGCCCAATTGCATGAACTGGCAGTTAGTACAGCCATGACACCGATATGAGCCTGGTTTCTTGGCCAACCAGGTCTTGGAGGTGGCATATTTCTCTATTGGATCCGATCCTGTCACCATGTCACCAATACTGGGGCCACGACGAAAGCAGAACAACGGTGGTTCCTTGGCACATGTGCCTATCCTCTCATCATTTTGTAAGATCCGCCAATTCCCCCGGATGCATCGCTTGATGTCATTGGAGGCGGTGCTGAACGTGCTGATTATGTTGAGTCTGTTGGTCTCCGGCTTTTTGGACACTGATATCAGCAATACACTCCTGTCAACCTGTTCCACCTTTTGTAAGGCGTATTGGATGTCCTTTTCACAATAGCCCCTCTCTCGGAAGCGGGCAGCCATCTGACCCAAAGCCCTTTCGGTCTCCGCTGGATCTGTTGTAATCCTCTTCACTCTTAGAAGCTGTGAGTAGGGGAGACCCCTTTTGAGTGGCAAGGGATGGTGGCTGGATGCACACAGCAATGAATTCTTGTCAGTGCTCTTCCGGTACAGTTTTGTAGCCAACGAGCCCCCAGATTTATATACAATCGTGTCTAAGAAAGCAATCTCTTTAGAGCTGTGACTGAGGGTGAAGCGTATGGTGGAAGGAATGTTATTCAAAGAAGCCACAAACGCTAGCAGGTCCTCTTCGCTGCCATCCCACAAGATGAACACATCATCAATGTAGCGTAGATATTTGACAATGTGGTGTCCATAAGTCACATCATGGAGTACACTGCCGACACGTTTAAATCGAGCAGGGCTAGTTCCGCAAGCCGGGGGATGCCCCGGCTTGCTAGCCCCACTCCCTCGGCGTGCCGCGCGTCACCGATGCGCGGTCACGCGTCATCGGGTGTCAGCGCCCCCTGCACGCGCGTCCAGGGCTCCCCGAGGGAGCCCTGGTGTCCCGCGATCACGGGACGGTGGCAGGGGGTTCCGGGGGACCCGGCGGACCCGGCAGCGGTAGGGAGAGCGCCCCGATCGGAGGGCGCTCTTCCGCTGCTTCGGCGCGCGCCCGGCACCCTCCGGCGCGCGCCAGGTTACTGCTGCGGCAGAGAACGGGCAAATGCTCGAATAAACTCTGCCGCAGCAGTATATGGGTCCGCTCGTACAGGTCCATGAACAGATTCGCGTAGGACGGCGCCATGTTTGACCCCATGGCCGTCCCTGTCAGCTGTAAGTAATGATGTTTCTCGAACCTGAAGAAGTTTTTATGTAGAATAACTTCAATCAATAACATGAGAAATTCCACAGGGGGACCCTGTTGTACACCAGATATTTCAAATTTGGCGCGGACTGCTTCCAGGCCCTCCGCATGGGGAATGTTGGTATACAGACTAGACACATCTAGCGTGGCAAAAATGTAGTCAGATGTATCAATGGATATGTCACCGAGCTGTTTAATGAAGTCTGTAGTATCCTTAATGTATGAACCCATGCTGGCCACCAGTGGCTGTAGGTAGAAATCTACAAATTGTGAGAGAGGGTGGCATAACGATCCACGGGCTGAGATGATGGGTCTGCCTGGAGGTGCCACGCAGGACTTGTGGATTTTGGGCAGAGTGTATAGCACTGGCATCACTGGATGATCTTGTGTCAAGAATTTGCTGGTCTCCTCTGTGATCCAGGTGTTATTAAGACCAAGTTGGATAATTCCATCAATTTCCCTTTTGTAGGCTGTCGTCGGGTCCCCAGGCAAACGTCTATAGTGATGTGCTACCAGGAGCTGTTGTCCAATTTCTTCTCTGTAGTACTGATAGTTAAGGATCACTATCCCCCCACCTTTATCCGCAGCCCTCACAATGATGTCTTTATTGTCCCGTAAAGTTTTGAGGGCAGCTCGTTCATCACTGGACAGGTTATTGAAACTCGTCTTGTGGTTCTTAAGGATATTGCGAGAGTCCTTAGTCACCAGATTCATGAACGTGGCAATGTTCGGATTGGTGGAGTGAGGATCAAATGTACTTCTAGGTTTAAATGGATTCATCTCGGTGCCCCCGGGTGGATCGTTCAGTCCACTCTTGGAGAAGAAGTCTTTCAACTTCAGATGTCTGTGTAATCTGTACATATCGACCTCCCATTTGAAGGCATCTTGGGTGTGGGTAGGCACAAAGGAAAGGCCTTTTTGTAAAATACTGGTCTCAGCACTTGATAGTGTATAGTCCGACAGATTGTATATCACCGTCTCACCGGCTGTGTCTTGGATTCCCTTGCCGTTTTGCCTACGCGTACGGGATATCGCCGATCTCCGGCCACCTCTCCTGTTGTTTCTCCTTGTGTAGCACCGTGTGGGGGTATTCTGGCCCGACCCCCATCTCCTGATCCTAAAAAAGGTTCCATAGGGGCGCTATCCGGGGCATCAGATTGGTCAGTATCGCTGGTGGTGTATTCCATTTTGCCAGCACCACTGCGCTTGGACCGTGGCTGGTAACGGCGTTGTGGTCCACTTCTGGCACCTTTGGTCTCTCCAAGGCCTAGTAGCCACCGGTAGACATTCCTCTCCTTGTAGTCTGTAGTCACCTGTCGGAGCTTCTCCTTTTTGAATTTAATAAGGTTGTCCCGATATGTATCCACCGTGGTTTTAATTTTGTCAGTCCAGTCCGTGCCTGTGTCCGCCGCTAGGATCCCCCCATGCTTGGTGTCTATCAGCTCTATATCCTTCTTGATTTTCGCAATTTCTTTACTTGATTGGTCAATGACCAGAATCATCAGGTCGAACGAGCACTTATTTAAAATGGCTATCCAGCGCTTACAGAACTCCACATCATTCCTACCTATAGTGGGTTGGTTTTTCACCCTGAAGCCTCTGGGCAGCATCCTCTCCTTGTGATAGTGGGATAGGGTGACCCCATGTAGGAAAAAATCCACTTCACGCTTCTTTAATTTAATGAGATCATTGAAGATGTCCGCTGCCTTGTCTGGCCCCACCACGGATTCAAATGACTCCGCAAAGCGGATCTGTGCCACCTCTGCATCGCTGAAGCCAGCCACATCCGATAAGGAAGAAAAAATTCCTGTGATATCAGCAAATTCTTCCATAGCATATAAATACAATGTCACATATAGATAATAAAGATAGAAAAATGGCTGTTTCCGTCAATTAATACCCTTCCCCACTGCGCCACAGTTGAGAAGGAAAATATTCAAGTACGTAGGTGCACAACTCATAAAGAATAAGTAACATAAAGCAAGCAGTCAGCACTCTAATGTAAGGCAAAAGGCAGTTGCTAGTCCCATAGGGATCCACATATCATACGAACCAGCCCAAAGACCAGTAAAGAGACAGCAACCAACGAGGTGTAATCCAAAATAATCTGTATTGAAAAGAACAGACACACGAAAGCCAACGTTTCGGTCTCTCAGGGAGACCTTCCTCAGGGCCGTGCAAACACCACACTAACAGTGACCCTACTTATATACCCACACCCCTAGTGCAACCAATTAAACATAATCAATCACCAGCAACCTGTCATTATTTACCTGTTGTGCAGCTGAGCACCAGTAGTATTCACTACTGCGCCTGCGCAGACTGTGTGCTGGCGTCCTTGGTTGCCAGGGTTCCTCCATTAGGGTACTGCGTGCCTTTCCAATGCGCAGTGATGTTTCCCATTGGCTCCCCGGCTCACCCTTTGCCCTATGACGCGCAGGCTAGTCAGGTGACGCGCTACAGCTCCCGACACCGGTCGCAGGTTATGGACATCAGAGCAGGCAGCCTGGATCACGAGAGGGATCTCCCTGCTCGTGGTTCCAGGACGTCAGATGCAGATGTCTGAGCTGGCTGCCTTGGATTAACAAATTGCCTTTCCCTGCTCGTGGATCCGCATGGCTCCTTCTGGTCCAGGCATTGGTTGTTCCCAAATGGTGCTCAGCTGCACAACAGGTAAATAATGACAGGTTGCTGGTGATTGATTATGTTTAATTGGTTGCACTAGGGGTGTGGGTATATAAGTAGGGTCACTGTTAGTGTGGTGTTTGCACGGCCCTGAGGAAGGTCTCCCTGAGAGACCGAAACGTTGGCATTCGTGTATCTGTTCTTTTCAATACAGATTATTTTGGATTACACCTCGTTGGTTGCTGTCTCTTTACTGGTCTTTGGGCTGGTTCGTATGATATGTGGATCCCTATGGGACTAGCAACTGCCTTTTGCCTTACATTAGAGTGCTGACTGCTTGCTTTATGATATATATATATATATAGAAAACAGAATACAATCAGCGCAAATTCCAAACACTTAGTGGGGTTGTAGTAATGAAAATATTAACTACCCCTTGCCAATCAGTCAAACAGGAGGTGTTATACCTTACAATCTATTCTTGCTTGAATGCAGCCAATTAGGTCTGCGGCTCCACACTTGCCGCAATGGATAATGTAGAGAAGAAATGACCTAGGCGCAAATAAGCCAGGAAAGAGACAAAGAGAAAAATATCATAGGGCAGTATGTCTGTTACTTTCAGAGTTAAGGTGGTAAGATATACACTTACACTTAGTCAGCCAAATATAAGCCTTTAATCCACCACTGGGATTCAGGAACACTGCTGCTGGGATTTCTTTGCTGTTTGCATGGATCTCAGACTCTCCACGTGTGCTGCTTGCTTCAGGGGTCACCTTTTCATCTGCAGCTGCGTGTCTCCTTAACATGGGATATAGCTCACCAGGGAGGGGGGGGGAGGAGGGGGAAAAGGGACAATGGAACAAAAAATAGTATAAAATCTTTTATTGTAAAAACTATCTAAAAAATAACAAACAGTATCTCACTCACATGGTGTGAAATAATTTCAAGCAGTTGATAGTTTGAATTGAGTCTCTCACACTCATAGAGTAAGCTGTCCGGTCCACTGCACTGCTGCTAGCCTGGTTTACTTCCGCGTCACGTGCTCCGGCTCCAATTCTCGCGAGACTTCGACCTCCAATGACGTCACAGCGCTATCTCCACTCCGTTCTGCAGCGCGTCTCACTCTGCTCGGTTTGCAATGCCTGCAATGACTGCAGGGTCTGCCCTACGCGTTTCTCCTCTAGGGCTTCCTCAGGGGCATAATACCATTGTGTCTCCCCACCCCTGGTATATATACCCACCTCCTGTGACTGATTGGATGCTTGCAAACAATTATATTAAACACTTTACCTCCGTGACAGGTACTAATTAAAAACGAATGGTGAACACAAGATGAACCAAATGTCCCTATTACCCAGACTGGCGATACCTATGTGTACTTTAGGAAGAGAAAATTACATAATGTATACATTTGATAATACTGGTTTATGCCTTAGCCTATAGAGTCAATTGGTTGTATTGCCAAAATATCTTGTTGCCCTAATCTAATCAGGGATCATATTGAGTACATAATCTAATCAGGGATCATATTGAGGAACATAAGTTAACCTCATATATCTAATTGTGCCAATAGATAGTATATATATTGTATGACAACTAGAATCGCTAGGCTGGGTAACAGAAAGCACAACAAAATTTCATACACACACAAGAACAATTTAGAAGGTGAATTAAATGGGGCTTAATGCCCCTACCATTAGGACAAGTTGTATACATTGTTAAAGCTAGGATATGCTTATATACAATTTTTTTAAAACTGCCAGAGCTCACTAAATTGGCATAGGTTCTTTTTAGAAAATAATTTAGAGCCAACTCTTTAAGTACCAACAATAGAGAGATTTGTACTTAGGACTGGAAGTCAGTAATATGTTATATTGGATAGTATATTGGCAAATCATCATAATGACACATCAAGCTTATTGATAATGAAGGGACCAGAAAATTTAGTCAGATCTGACAACAAGAGTATTAATAAATATTAGATCTAGACTATATATACAGATGAGAGACATAGAGTCAGGAGTTAATAGATTACGATATGCACAAATCTATATATAGCTAAGTAAAGCAGAGACTTGAATACAGTTGAATAATTTGGTAGCTGGTGTCTTTGATAAACAACAAACCCAAAATAAACGCTATAAGTGGACATACCACATATCATATTTCCGATAAAGCATATTACAATTTCCTATGGCTTAGGTAAAACATATTCAGATCATGAAAAAAACTTATTTAATTCGGTATTAAACATGGCGAACATACACTGGCGACACAGTTTATTACACTGCGGCCAGATCCGCAAGCCGGGAGATTTCCCGGCTTGCTAGTGGCCGCCCCTCGGCGTGCCGCGCGTCTATGACGCGCGGTCACGCGTCTTCGGGAGCGTGCGCCCCCTGCACGCGCGTCCAGGGGCTCCCCGAGGGAGCCCTGGTGTCCCGCGATCGCGGGACAGCGGCAGGGGGTTCCGGGGGACCCGGCGGACCCGGCAGCGGTAGGGAGAGCGCCCCGATCGGAGGGCGCTCTTCCGCTGCTTCGGCGCGCGCCCGTCACTCTCGGGCGCGCGCCAGGCTACTGCTGCGGCACAGAACGGGCAAATGCTCGAATAAACTGTGCCGCAGCAGTAATAAAGATTATTTATATGATTGGCATAGCAATCGTTACTTGGTAAACCCTTATAGATCTATACTGTTGGTGTTCCTGATTGTTACATGTGACACAGTATTTACACTATATAGTCCACTATCTCATGTGGAGCATCATATTAGTACTAATGGCATGAATTAGATGGTATCAAGGGTGATACAACCCACAGTCATATTGGGGTAAGAGATTGCTACACACTACTAATAAACATAAATGCTTCCAAGGGGGACAGGATGGATGAGCACCTATTTAGTGATCTTCCCATAAGCTAAGTGAATTGAAGTCAAGAAAGAAGAGCGGTACTTTCAGTAAACAAGAACACCAAAGGCCATTGAACAGTAATTACATTCTTCCTACTTTATAGCACTCAGACTAAACAGATAATTTGGCTTATCTTACTTCTCTTAAGCAGAGGTTGACAGTCTAAAATTTTGTACAACAGTTCAAAGGATTTTTGGGAGGCATCTTACAGGCCTACATAGGGGAAGATGGAATATGGACAAGAACACTTAGTTGAATACAGTACTGAGAATATAGAGGTATGTCGAGTAGGATATTAATATTACTCTCTCAGGAAGGACCCCAGGTCAATAACAATATTCATACCCAAGGGTGCTAACGTTTTTAGGGTATAGATCCAGAAAGTTTCCTGTCTGGATATTTTTATGACCTGGTTCCCACCCCTCCAATTGGGATGAATTTTGTCTATTCCAACAAATTGCAGACCATTTGGGTTTTGGCCATGGTATTCCTTAAAGTGTTTTGATACACTGTGTTGGACAAAACCTCTTTCTATATTTTTCACGTGTTCAGCAATTCTTAGTTTCAATTTACGTGTTGTCCTCCCTATGTATTGTTTATTACATGGGCACTGTAGCATGTATATTACGTAACTTGAGTTGCAGTCAATAAAATCCTTTATTTCAAACTCTTCATTTGTTGTTGCAGATGTTATTTGTTTATAAGACTTTGGTGTATTTTGGCATAATTTACAGCCTCTGCATGTCAGACACTTATAGAAGCCATTTGTTATACTTACAGGTTTGATGCATTCTTTTTTCAAACAGCTGGGAGCTAATCTCTGTTTGAGGTTAGGGGCCTTGGTGAAAATGATTTCGGGTTTAGTTGGTAAAATCCCTTGTAAAATAGGGTCTTTTTGGAGAATCTTCCAATGCTTTTGGAATATCTTCCTGATATGTTTGGAGGAGCTCGTAAATTGTGTAACGAATGGCACAGATATTTTGCCTTCCTCACCTCTATTTTCCTTGATTTCTTTTGATTTGTAAGTTAACAAGTCTTTACGCTCCATCTGTTTGACTCTGCTAAAGGCCTCATCTACAACTTCTTTCTTGTATTTTCTATCAATAAACTTATCGATTAGATCATTTGCTTGTTCCTGGAAAACGTTGTCCTGAGTACAGTTTCGTTTTACTCTTTGTAGTTGGCCCAGGGGGATGTTGTTTATCCACCTATCTAGATGACCACTATCCCCCATCAAGAAATTATGGCAGTCCACCTCTTTTACAAACGTTTTAGTCTCCAAAACCCCATTCAACACATATAACTGTAAATCTAAAAAGTCGATGGTCGTTTGACTATATTTATATGTGAACTTTAGGTTGTAGGGATTGTTGTTAAGTGTGGTTAGAAATAGCTGTAGTCTCTCCAGGCTCCCGTCCCATACAAACAGAATATCATCAATGTATCTCTGCCAGGACACCAGACTTGCCCCAAACTCATGGTTGGACCAGATGTATTCGTCTTCCCACATGCCCATAAAAATGTTGGCATAGTTTGGGGCAAATCTGGTGCCCATAGCAGTGCCCCTGATTTGCAAATAGTACTTGTCGTCATACCAGAAGTAATTATGGCTAAGTATATGTCGAATACAGTCTACAATGAATCTGGTTTGTATTGGGTCTAATTCCCCATTTCGAAGAAGGGTATCCCTAACTGCGTTACATCCTTGTGTGTGATCTATCACTGTGTACAATGTGCACACATCACATGTAACCAAAAGGTAGTTGTCGCTCCATGTCATATTCTGTACGGTGTTGATTATCTGAAAACTGTCCTGCACATAGGATCTCAAATTCCTAACTGTACTCTTTAGAAATGTGTCTATGTAGCCCGAGAGGTTAGTGGTTAAGGATTTTATCCCTGAGACTATAGGGCGTCCTGGGGGGTGGGTGGTGCTCTTGTGCACTTTAGGCAAGTAATAGAAGATTGGGACTCTTGGGGACTCGGTGTTTAGGTATTCCCATTCTGATTTTGTTAGAATCCCATCCCTTAATCCTTCATTTAGTAGTCCCAATAGTTCTTTTTTGTATTGTTCTGTTGGGTTACCCTGTAGTAGTTTATATGTTTCACTGTCACCTAATAATCTATGGGATTCTATATCGTAATCTCTTCTATTTAAGATAACCACCCCCCCCTTTATCTGCCGGTTTGATTACAATGTCCTGTCTTTTGGACAACTCGTCAACTGCTTTAATTCACCTTTCGTTAGATTTTTCAGGGTTTTTGGTTTCTTGTCTCTCTCTAGCTTTTCAATATCTTCTTGGACTGATTTTGTAAATGTATCTATGTGTCCTCCTTTTAAATAGCTTGGAAAGAATATGGAGTTCTTTTTACATGCTGTACTGCACCGACACACTTTATTCGAGCAAATACCCAGTATGTACCTGGCAGATATCTGGAATGCGCCGCTCCTCACCTCTGACAAGCCCCGTTGCGTTTGCCTTCCCAGCCTGGGTTCATGCCTGGCTGACGGGCGACTGATCTGTTAAATGATAATGATTAGGATTTAATAGGCTGCAATGCTTCGCGTGTCTACTAGATGGCATAAATTCATGAATTGTAATGCAGTATATATATATATACTGTGCAGTATTGCAGCCAGTGGGAATAAAATGCTTCAATCCCTGCCTCTAAAATACCTCAATGCACTCGGGCAGAAAACAGTCACAAACCTCAATACACCCGGGTATACCCGAATTCGTGGGACTAGCCGAGCTCGAATAAAGTGTGTCGCCAGTGTATGAACAAATCTCTCACAAGTGGAGATTCCACCCTGAGTGACCTCATGTGTCAAGTTTTGTTTTAGGAAGTATTTTTTGAGGGTTAGGTTTCTGGCAAACTTACTCTCATCAATATATGTATTGAATGTGTTTATCTTATTTGTGGGGGCAAAAGCTAAGCCTCTTTGTAGTATGTTAATATGCTCTTGGGTGAGAGTGGTATCGCTTAGATTAAATATACCAGTCTGCTGCTTTCTTACACTGTTTGCTTTTTTGATGCTGGTTTTTGTCCTTCCTCTCGTTCCTCTTTTTGTGGGCTTTCTATCTTCCTTTTCTGAGGAGTATGGGATTTGGTGTCCTCCTTCAGTTGTGCTTTTATTGCTTCCCCTGGTCTCTCTCTCTGTTGCTTCCGTTCTAAAAAAGAAGACGCTGATGTGGATGGTCTCTCCTCATCCACAAAAACATCCTCCCTTTCTTTCTCTTTGGGTGCATATTCTTGTCTGGTAGTATGATAACTCTGTTGTCCTTTCCAACTATGTTGCCTACCCCTATAGTTCCCTGACCCTCGTCTATCCCTATCATGATGATATTTATTTTTGTTCCAATATCTGTTATCCTTGTGATAATGCATATTAGGTCTAGGACCCATGTATCTATTTTCATTTACATTTTGATATCCCTGTTGTGCCTCATTGGAATTGGTCTCCTTGACCTCTACTTTATTGTCTGATTGATTCTTTTTCCAAGATCTATAGCAATTATTCACATAGTCCTCTTTATCTCTCCTAAACTTCCTTTGTTTGGACAGCTTAGTTTCCCTTTCAATTTTGTCTGTTCTTAATTTAACCTTCTTTTCAATCTCTTTGTGTATCTCAATTTTATCTAAGTCATTTAGTTTTTTCTCTATCGCCTGAATATCAGTTTCTAGAGTGACTAGAGCCTTGTTCCTATGTGTTATTAAAAATTTCATCAACTCCATTGATGCTTTGTCTAAAATTTTGTTCCATTCTGTCATAAATAGGATATCATCCTGATCCGAGGTTGGGTCTTTAAAGATCCTTAAACCTCTCGGTATCCTGTCTACTGAAATATATTGTTCTAACGCAATCACCTCCCAGTAGGCTTTTGTATCCTTAATCATCAACCTTTCTAATTTTAAAAATAGAGTGTCTAAGTCCTCATCATCTCCTGATACACTTTCTAACCTTATATCGTCTGAAAATATATTATCTAGTTCTCCGCCTCTATGTTTCCTCATATAAAATATAGAATATTTTTTTTTTTTGCTGTGGCCATTTTGTACACTGTGTACACACACACACACGCACGCACGCACGCACACATACACACACACACACACACACACACACACATATATACACATATATATATACACAGACATATACATACAATCACACACACATATATACATATAAAAATCAGACCGGTGGCTTGCGGGGGGCGTGCCGGTGATGCGGGGGGGGGAGGGAAGTGGCTGAACGGCCCAGTCCCTGCACGGGGGAGGTCAGTGCTGCCGGTGCCTGTGCCACGTGGGGGGGGAGAGCTGGTGTGCTGCGGAGGGGTGGAGGGCTGCAGTGCTGCTGGGAGAGACAGATGTCTCCGGTGCTGCTCCTCCAGTGCATACGCTGGGCCTCCCTCTTGCTTACTTCCAGCGCTGCCAGAACGGTGACGCTGCCAGCACGGTGACACAGCACCGGGTTCAGAGTTTTTTTTTTTTCCCTTGTTCCCCACTGCTGGTGGCCCTGATCGCGGTGCCCCTCTAGCCAAGCCATGGCGCACCAGGGCGCCGCTGCACACAGTTTGGGAACCCCTGTGTTACAGGATTAAAGCCAGGAGTCTCCGGAGCTGACACACATTAATATCAGCTCCAGAGACACACTGCTTCCATCCTATGTAATAAAAATAAATTTACAATCAGCTTCATTACCTTTAAGGCTAACCGCTAAGGTAACGAAGGGGTTAAATAGCAGTGCCTGTTTATTGGGGTTATAGGGAGTGGGTGAAGGTGGTATTTGGCCTGTGCTGGCTGTTTAGGCCTAAAGGGAGGGTTGCGGGAGGAGTTAACCCCTTCATTACCATAGTGGTTACTACTGCAAAGGTAATGAAGGGGTTAACACTTCCCACTACCCACCCGTTAGGCATAAATACCCACCACAGGTGGACAAATACCACTTTCAGCCATCCTCTCTACTCTCAATAAACATTAAACACAATACTAGCCAATACACCCATTGATTGCCAGTGTGGTTACCTATGCCCCCAATGGGGGAAAATATAATCCCAATGGCAATGATTGGGCACCCTACTACCCACCCCCAACACATAAAGTACAGTAATGGGTGAAATCCCTATAATCCAGATCTGGATAGTAGCATGTTTGCCAATTAAAAATAAAACATTATCCAGTCAGAATAAAGTAAATTAAAGTTCTACTTACAGTGGCGGACGCCTTTAGCCTCGTGTGTCCATAGCGGCGCAACTCTGATAACCGCGGGCAGATGCATTTTTTTTCCGGAGTGTATTGCGGTATTTTAGCGCCCGGAATATTAGCATTTTATTAGCGCTGTCTGCAATACTGCAATACCGTCTAAAAACTCAGGGGGGCGTTCGCGAGCTGTTGTCTTCGAAGTCTAATACTTTAGCAGTTCAACCTACGTCAGTACACAGTCTGCGTGTGCGCGCGCAGTAATTGTAAATTTGCATATGTATACATGCATTTGCAGTGCTGTACTGTATGTCTCATTTGAAAATTGTTGAAATGCATAGGCTGTACAATACTGTAACAGTATCACATTTCGGCATATACAGCGCTCTCCCCTCGCTCGCCCCCGCACACACACAGGATAATTTACTGAACTGCAGTATTTCAACTTCTTATATTATCTACAGTACAGTACACCTCTCCCACACCATTCCTTTGAATGTGTGTCTTTCTGGTTTCAATCACATTCCTGCTTGATGGCTGATGATTACTGCGCATGCGTCTGTAAATTCACCACTGCTTGCTTGCGAAGTTCAAGAGTGAGTGACCAAAAAAAAATATTTTTTTTTTCTCCTCATTTTTTATTTTTTGCGTTTGACTACACATGGTTGATTTGTGTGCTTTTTATGTATTTGTGGGTGTAGGGATCAAATTATTATGATAACCTGCCTTTTGAAAATATGCCATTTCTTTGAACTGCAGTACAACTAATCCTTCATGCAGCTGTACCCTGTACTCCCCTCCCCCACGCACACACACAAGGCTTGCTCAAGGATTTGAACCTCTTATCGACAGACACCTCTCCAGAGCAATTCTGTTTCTAAAGCTTGCCATTGTGTTTTTAATCGTCCATCCCTAGCTGAGCATCACCTCTCTGCGCCTGCGTGCATAATTTTCCTATTGTTGGCTTAGAGTCACCTCTCTGTAATCCTCTTTGGGAAGGGAGCTAGCTGATGATTTCTGCGCATGACTCACCCATCCACCCCCCCAACCCTTTGAAGCTTTGTTTACGATAACGCTTTTTATAATCCCTTCTCAAATTTCATATGTAAATCTGATTTGCACAGCACTGTGAAATTGAGAGTTAAAAAAACATTATCTAATTCATGTTGTTGATGCAGTAAATTACCACTTTTTGTCATTCTTTCTTTTTTTTGGTGTAGGTGTGGGAGGGGGGGTTGTCAATGATTATGATTATCATGAATGTAAAGAAATATATATTTTATTTTATCAGGATCAAAAAATACAAATATAAAAATAATCCTGAATAGTACAAAATGCAGTCTTTATTCAGTTCTTCTGTCAGATGAAAATTGAGGGCCGGTGGATAATCATGAATAATGCACATTGATAATAATATTAATTAATAATATATAATATATAATAATATATATATAATAATATATTTGTTTCCGTCGTTATCTTCTTAATCATTCTGTGTACAGGACAGTAGTTCATTGAGAGGAGAGGTTTTGTGTACATCATGACTGCAGTTTAGATACTGTACACTTAATTGTACAAACAGTTCACAAACTTTACATGATACCCCCCCTCTCCCCCAGTCCATCCTTTTTTTCTGAAAAGACAAGAAAACAAAAAATTTGTGTAGTTATGTGCATACTGTATTATGGCATTGTGTGCTGTATAGTACTGTCAAACTAGTCTATACTGGAACTACTGTATACTGTGACTACTGTTAAATACTTTGTAACCAGATGGCTGGTGCTGCTCTCTCTGGAAAGAAAATAATTGAGCAGTTAGGTGCATACTGTATTATGGCATTGTGTACTGTATACAGTAGCTACTCCATATTGGACAACAGTATGCAGTTTGTACTGTCAAACTAGTCTATACTGGAACTACTGTATACTGTGACTACTGTTAAATACTTTGTTACCAGATGGCTGGTGCTGCTCTCTCAGGGGAAAAAAATCTGTTTCATTCTTACCTGTATCATACTGTACTTACAATACTACAGTACAGTACTATATCATACTACCTTCCTGATGCTTGCCCATTACGCACGATCACAATGGGCAACACAGTCGCAATATGGTCAATATATTTATTGCATCGTTCCACGGTGAGTACATTGTTCCAAAATCTCAGTATGCCTTGCGCCAACTCATCCTTTTTGGAGGGTTTCACGACTTTTCGGATATGGTCCTTCAGCTCATGCCAGACCATTTCGATAGGATTGAAGTCTGGCGATCTGTCATTGGAGGGAAAAAAAAAGGAAAATTAGTTAAAGAGATACAGTACGAGGTCACGTGACGACGGGGAGGTGAATGGCTGCTTAGTACCTGAGCTCCATTCCCACCGGCACTAGTTATATCAATAACTACAGCAAAATCGCGACAACAGCAACACAACCAGCAGTAAAGAATCTCTAAACATACCAGGATGGCTTCTAACAAAACAGTTCGAAGAAAAACCCAGACAGTCTCTACTTATTTCAAAAAAGGAGAGACAGCACAGGGAGACAGGCCTGAATCCCCTGCACAACCCACCATGACAGACCATGAGGGAGAAAATGCAAGTGCTGCATCGGACGACATGGATGTAATGAGGCGCAAGGATATGAAAGCTTTCTGCGCTGAAATGAAGCAATTTTTTACAACAGAACTTTGGGCTCTCAGGAAAGATATGGATGCCATAGGTGAGCGAACAAACTCCTTAGAGGTTAAGTCTGATGAGACCGTTACTGCACTGGCACAAACCCAGAAACAAGTAACTAAGCTGAGGGACCAGGTCAGATTCCTAGAGGAAAAGATTGAGGACTCTGAAAACAGGGACAGAAGAAGTAATATCCGTCTAAGGGGGGTCCCTGAGACTGTCACCGACCCAGAGGATTTTGCCACCAAGTGGCTAGAACAACTCTTCCCTGACAAGACGGACCGTGAGCTCCTGTTAGACAGATGTCATCGCGCCCTGAGAGGAAGACCTCAGGCAGGGGACCCCCCAAGAGACATTGTTATCAGGTTCCACCATTACCGCACAAAAGAAGAGGTATGCAAGATATCATGGGACACTAAACATATGGAGTTTGATAAAGTGAGATTCCAGGTGTTCCAAGACCTGTCCCCTGCCACGCTGGCCAAAAGAAAATCCCTAGCCCCCATTACAAGAATTCTGAGGGACCAGCAGATTAGATACCGGTGGCTATTCCCATGTGCAGTAATGGTGCTGCGGAATGGGGTAGCACATACCTTGAGACGCCTGGAAGACGGCGAGGGATTCCTCGGCAAGCTGGGCGCAGGGGGAGCGGCGTAGGTCTTGCGGGCATCCCCACGAGCAGAAGCAGGAGACGCAGACGTACCCTTACCCACGTGGAGCAAAGCAGGGGCTCCGCGGTCGGCGGCAGGAGCAACGGGATCAGCAGCGGCCCATAACTGAGTTCTCACCCCATGAAATTTGGAAGTGCTCAAGCAAAGAAATAATCATATAAAAGGGATCCCTTTTGGTGTTCAGAACCTTCATCATGTAATTTTGCCTTTTCGTTTTACCTTCCAGCTGGGGTGTTTCAGCTGCAGTGTCTCCGGATGCGGTTTATACACATTTCCACATCAATAAATATGCTTTTTATTAATATTTAGGCCGTGCTAGTGTTATATGTTTGTATGTCCTGTTTGTTGTTTTTTGCCAGTATCTGTGACACCCCCCCCCCTGTGTTGATTTACTGCACTATTATTTTCTTTCTCTTTCTCTTTTTTCACATATGCACTGCTGAGGTGAGAATCATCACCATTCATCATCCCAAGGACTGTATTTGGACTGTCATAACAGGACTGGTATTTACCCTCTTTGGCGCCGGTTAACCCTTTTTTTCCAGCTGCAGTGTCTTGCTTCACCCGGAGGGAGGCATCGTAAGCGCGTCCTCCGGTGACCCAGCTACCCCCCCCCACTCCTGCGACTGCCCCCCCCCCCCGCTCCTGCAGCTACCCCCCCCACCCCACTACTGCGGCTACCCCCCCCACCCCACTACTGCGGCTACCCCCCCCACCCCACTACTGCAGCTACCCCCCCCTCTACTGCGGATGCCCCCCCACACTTGCGGATGCCCCCCCACACTTGCGGATGCCCCCCCACACTTGCGGATGCCCTTCCAGACCTGCGGCTGCTCTCCCGGACCTGCGGCTGCCCTCCTGGTCGCGAGCGGGTCCGTCGCTGACTTTTGGAGGGCAGCCATATTGCCTCTATCCCTCCCTGTGCTCGGCGGGAGCGGCTCCGGTTTTCGCGGGCTTTGCCGCTGACGTCACTGCCAGGCAACGAGCCAGGGGCCGCTCTCTCGCGAGAGGACGGCGCGGCCCCACGTGACTGCGCACATTGCAGGGAGAATCTGCCCGAGATGCAGAGGGGGACGGTCCGCGATAGCGCAGGGGCCGGGGACACGGGGGGGTGGATGTAGAGAGGTGGGGGCTGAGATCGGGGGATGAGAGGAGGATGAAAGGGGGGAGGAGGATGAAAGGGGGGAGGAGGATGAAAGGAAGGGGGGATGAGTATGAAAGGGGAGGGGGAGGGTGAGGATGAAAGGGGAGGGTGAGGATGAAAGGGGAGGGTGAGGATGAAGGGGGAGGGGGAGGATGAAAGGGGAGGGGGAGGATGAGAATGAAAGGGGGGGATGAGGATGAAAGGGGGGGAAGGATGAGGATGAAAGGGGAGGATGAGGATGAAAGGGGGGGATGAGGATGAAAGGGGGGGATGAAGATGAAAGGGGGGGATGAAGATGAAAGGGGGGGGATGAGGATGAAGGGGGGGGGAGGATGAGGATGAAAGGAGGGGGGAGGAATAAGATGAAAGTGGGGGAGGATGGGGGGGGATAACGAAAGAGGGTAAAGAAAGATTCAATTCACTTGTCACCATCTGACGCGGAGCCCTTCCCAATAAAGTTTCAATGAGGCTCTGTATGTTATGTTATATGTATGTTAGATGGTATAGAATATCTGTTGCATCTGTTGTATATGTTGTAGGTTATATATGTTATTTATGGTTCATATGTTATATAGGGTTAATGGGTTAAATATGTTAAATATGTTCATTAAATCATTAAATAATTGGGTTCATTCAAATGCTGGGTATATGCATGTATATATATTGATATGCACTCACTATAACCTAGGTACTGCTGTAAGTCGTAATAAAGTTAAAAATCACGCTACAGTTTAAGGTTAAGTTAGTTATCAGTTTTGCGCCGGTGGGATTCACCCACGATGTCGTACATGTGTTCCTCATATAGGTCCCTGACGAATCAGGACCTCAAACAAGTCCCAGGGGGGTCGGTCCCGGGAAGGGAAAGCCGGCCATTTTGGAAGGTCAGGCATACCGACCTGCCCATTGGGCGTCAGACTCCCACTCGGGGGACCCCGAGGGGAGATCTGGTTTTTCTTTTATTTTTTTTCATTATTACAAAGCGGTTTAACTTATGTTTCCAATTTTACTTTACCCCTTATGTGTTTTCCCTTGTACTGTCTCCTCCCTCCCTACCCCTCCCAATCCTTTCCCCACCCGGCCGGGGAGGATGCCGACCTAGACGGAACACAAGAACTTTGCCGGATGGTAACACCAAAAACGTCCGCCAGTTGAACAAGGGACAAAGTGGACAGGGTGAGTCATCAAACGTTAGTTTGTTACACTTCTCACACATTAAGTGATGGCGTTAACCCTTATATCACATAACGTTAAGGGCTTTAATAGCCCAACCAAGAGAAAAATAGCTTTCACTGACTATAAACGAAAACACGCAGATGTCCTAATGTTACAGGAGACTCATTTTAGCAAGACCAACGCACCTAAATTCCTAGACAAAGACTATGCCCAGTTCTACCTTTCCTCCGCACCGGTTAAAAAACGTGGAGTGGCCATCTTGTTCCATAATAAAATCCCATTTGTAGCCCAAACTATTAAAAGAGACACAGAGGGACGCTTTGTTATACTAGTGGGCACGATACGGGAGCAATGCATCACAATAGCCACAATCTATGCCCCCTGCGAGCAGGACGCAGTCTTCTTTGAAGACTTTTTTCGGACTCTACGCACCGTCGCAAGGGGCGGCGTAATACTCGCAGGGGATATCAACATGGTCATGCAACCAAATCTAGACAGATCAAGGAATACGGGCACAGTACATAAAAAAGTGGGGACCTCTTTACGCAAGGGCCTCAAAGACAACCAACTGACTGACATATGGAGAGAACTACACCCGACTGATAGGGACTATACGTTCTATTCCCACCCACACGGCTCCTACAGCAGAATTGATTATTTTTTCGTCTCTTGCCAACTGGTTCCTCTAGTCTCCCGAGCTGGGATCCATGATATTTCATGGTCTGACCATGCACCGATAGAGCTAAGGTGCGAGCACATCCGAACAGGCAGACCAGGAGCGAACTGGAAGCTCAACGAATCAATCCTAAAAATTCCTGAGATTTATGAGACAATAAAGGAAGAAATAGTTCAATTCTTCCACACAAACACAGGCTCTGTAGATTCCCAGTTTGTATTATGGGAGGCTCACAAAGCGACGCTGAGGGGCATACTAATTAGCACCGCAGCTAGGAGAAAACGGGAAAGGGACTCAAAAATTATGAAGCTTCAATCGAGATTACATTCCCTTACATCACTCCATAAGAGTAACCCTGACCTGCAAACCCTACAAGAATTGAAAGATACCAAAATTGAACTAAACATGCTGTTGACCTCCAGGGCAGATAACGCGCTGAGTTGGTCTAAGAGGAAATTTTACGAAAAAGCGAACAGGCCGGATACTATGCTGGCTCGAGCGTTAAGAGACAGACAAGTGAAGTTTAATATCCAAGCTATACGCTTAAAATCAGGCACCCCCACGTCCAACCCTAAGAAAATAGTAGAAGAATTTGGTTCGTTCTATGAAACACTATATAATGGAGAGAAAGTGGCACATAACGCTAAAACGAGCGAGAAGCTGAGAGATTTCTTAGCCAGCTCAAAACTAGGGAGATTGACAGAGGCAGAGAGAGAGGCCATGGGCGCTGATTTCACTATAGAGGAGGTGTCACAAGCCATTAAGGAACTCAAACCCTCAAAAGCCCCAGGGCCAGATGGCTTCTCGGGGCTATACTATAAGAAATTTGCCAAAGTACTAGCCCCTAGGTTGCTCCACGTGTTCAATGCAATATTAGCAGGAGCCCCCATCCCCAGAGAGATGTTACAGGCGTCTATATCATTAATCCATAAACCAGGTAAAGATCCGCTGGACTGCAAAAGTTATAGGCCCATATCCCTAATCAATACTGATATTAAAATATACGCTAAACTATTGGCCAATAGATTATGTCTAATCCTACCCAGACTTATACACCCAGATCAGGTCGGATTCATTAAAGGCAGACAGGCAGCGGACAATACCCGGCGATTTATTGATCTGGTAGAATTGGCCACTAAAAATAACACACAAAGTATGCTGTTAAGTCTGGATGCAGAAAAAGCTTTTGATAGGATAGACTGGCCTTACCTGAAGGAGACGCTTGCGGCATTTGGCTTTGGGGATCAGGTGAGTAGAGCGATTCTCTCGCTGTACTCAGGACCTACTGCCAGGGTAATACACCAGGGCTTTCCATCTCTCCCCTTTCAAATTAAGAGTGGCACGAGACAGGGATGCCCATTATCCCCTCTCCTGTTCGCTCTATGTATAGAACCACTGGCGGCGCAAATTAGAGGCAACCCGGACATCTCAGGGTTAAACGTATATTCTCAAACACATAAAGCGGCCCTGTACGCAGATGATATCCTACTAATTATTTCAAAGCCCCTCACCTCCTTGCCAAACCTATTGGATTTATTGGACAGATTCTCGAGCATTTCGGGATTTAAAATAAATCAAGCTAAATCTGAAGCCCTCAACATCAATCTCCCTAGACACGTAGAGAAGTTATTGCAACTGAATTTTAACTTCCACTGGCAACAGAAATACATAAAATATCTAGGAGTCCACATAGCCAAGAACACCAAAGATATCTACAATGCAAATTACCCCAACCTAATTCGGACGTTGATAGCTGACCTCCATAAATGGTCCTCTATACGAATATCCTGGATAGGTAGGATACATAGCGTCAAAATGAACCTACTCCCCCGTATCCTATACCTTTTCCAGACGTTACCAGTGCCACTCAGACTGAAGGATTTGCTCTCACTTCAGTCTGCAATCTCTAAATTTATCTGGGGAGGGAAAAAACCGAGAGTCAACAAATTAAATATGAAAAGATCTGTCCTAGCAGGGGGCCTAGCGGTACCCTGCCTGCTCTCATATTACAAAGCGGCTCAATTAAGCCAAATTGTTCAATGGCAATCCAGTCCACATTTAAAACGGTGGGTGGAATTAGAGAGTGCTGCCTGCGCTCCTTTAAAAATACGCAACTTGATTTGGCTACCTAAAACAGAACGGCGATCTGCTGACATGCCGCTTTCCTCAATGACCAACTCGTTGTCTATCTGGGAGGCCAATAAGACTAAATACTCTCTCACAACGAGTAATTCTTCGATGTCCCCAATTTGAAACAATCCCAAGTTCGCTCCTGGCCTTCTGGAGGGAGATGCATCAATCTGGAAACAAAAAGGTTATATACAAATTAAAGATCTGGAGGGTTACAATACCAAGATTAAAACGTTTGATCACATCAGAGAAGAAAAAGATATACCCCACTCAGAATTTTTTAGGTACCTCCAGCTTCGAGCATTTTATAACAAATTTGCCCCATACCCCCCCCTGACGTCATTCGAAAAGCTCTGTCTGGCAGAGACCGACACAAAGGGACTCACATCACAATTGTACAAGGAAGTAGTTGATTCTGCGAGCTTTAGACAGCAGCCACCGTCATTTAGAACCCAATGGGAAAGAGACCTGGGAGAGACATTAGAAGATGACGAGTGGAACGCTATATATATGGCCACGGCAAAAAGCTCCATATGTACCGCACTAAAGGAGAACGCATATAAGGTCCTAATGCGGTGGTACCTCACCCCAATGAAATTAGCCAAGTTCGTGCCTGGATCCTCCTCACTATGCCCCCGGCAGTGCGGAGGATCGGCCGATCTGATACATATGCTGTGGTCTTGCCCGCGGATCTCCCCACTATGGGAAGAAATTAGACATTGGATACAGAGAGTCTTCGACCTCACTATTCCCCCAGACCCATGGCTATTCCTCTTGAATAGACCACTAACGGGCCTGTCCAAAGCAAACAATAAACTAATAGCACATTTTGCAATAGCCACACGGAGCGAGATAGCAGCACTATGGAAACGCCCCGAAATTCCAAGTATCCCAAAGATTCGAAATCGATTGTGGTTTATCTGCCAGATGGAAAAGTTGACGAGTCTAGTTAACGACACTGGCACCAATTATCTCAAAGTATGGACGCCTTGGCTGGCGCAGACGGATATCCCCGGGGTTGAGAGGAACACAATCTGGCTGTGATAGATGCAGGTGCGTTCTCCTTTAGGAGCGGAAACTCAGCTCACGACGACTACACAGACAAATAGACAGAACGCCTACAGAGGTGTTAAACTGGAGAGGACGCAACCCACAAAGAACCTTACTAGGAGCGGTGAAGAGACCTAGCACGAGTCGATGTTCCTCTTCCGGCCGCGCCACCCCTTTACCCCCTTCCTACCCACCTCCTTTTTTTTTTTTTTTTTTTTATTATTTTTTTTTTTTTCTTTATTGATTTTGTGTTTGTCAATTTGAATCAATCGTACTATGTGAATTATGTTATTATCTTTATTGCTAGTCTACCCAAAACAATCCGGTCGAGTAGGGCCCGAAAAACCGGGATATGTCTCACAAGCTGACATACGGTACTGTCTATAGCGGAGATTAACACTAAAAATGAATGTAATGTATACTGTATTCTGTATCACTTGTTTGGAAAAATGCAATAAAATTTAAGTTACAAAAAAAAAAAGAGATACAGTACACAGTAAAAACAGGGGGAAAAATGAGACACGGTTACCGCACTTACTCCGCTGGGGTCTTCACCCAGTTGATACCGCGCTCAAGGATATGCGCTGTTGACGCGGTGTGCTACGGATCGTTGTCCTGGTAGAAACGGTGACCATCCGGGAACTCACGTGTGATGTATTCCACAATCTCAGGCACAATTTTCTCTTGGAAGAAAGCTTTATTCATGATTCCTATAACAAGAAAAGAAAAGTGCTCAAAAAACTGCACACTAGTACAGTACAGTACAGTGCATAAGGCAAAAGAGTGTGACATACATTTTACTGTACCTTCAAAGATGACGATGCATCCTGGTCCACACCTAGAGATGTCACCCCACCCATGCATCTTCACTGGGTGTTTTGGACGCGGCTTCATAGATATGCGACCTTTTTTGTGGAATGCAAAGGTGGCAAATCTCTCCAGCGAAACAGTAGACTTGTCAGTGAAGATGCAATGCTGAAAAGTTTCTCCACTGTCGATCCATGCCTGGGCCTGTACCACTCTCTTGATCTTGTTAACGTCCCTTATCATAATGACAAGGAAAAATGTTATAGGTACAGTACAGTTTCTTAAACAACACTTTTACCTCCTGTACTGTCCAGTACTAACCTCACACGTCCATATTTCCATCCAATTCTTCGTCTCATCTTCTTTATGCTGGTCACGGATACAGTGAGATTGTGATTTTGCTGCAGAGTGTATTTGACCCTTAAGGCACTCTTCTCATCATTCTCTTCACTTATTTTGTTGACCAGAACAGTTGTCTCCCTACAATTTACATAAAAACAACAATCCGGTAAGTTACAGTGAAGTAGGCCACAAGTACAGCACATCATTTGCAGTAAAAATAGTATAAAATGAGATAGATCTACACAAATTATATAGTTCTATTAATATGCAGCAATATAAACAATAGATATATTGTAGTTATATAAATATACCGAAATAACTATAAAATTAGATAGATCTACACAATATATAGTTCTATTAATATGGAGCAATATAAACAATAGATATACTGTAGTTATATAAATATACCGAAATAACTATAAAATTAGAGAGATCTACACAATATATAGTTCTATTAATATGCAGCAATATAAACAATAATAGATATCCTGTATTATATAGTTATATAAATATACTTATGCGTTAGTTACGGTTGGTGTCCTCGTGCGTTGTTTGGTTTTTCCGTGTGCATAATAGCACACGGTGGTTGATGGCACAACGAGGCCAGAAGCAGCTAACCAGCGTTGGATATCTGCAATTCGGTGTCCGCTCATGTACATCTCCTTAATTCTCATGCTGAGATCCTTTGAAATCTTTTTAACAGGCATTGCTGTGAGTCGAAAGAAATACAAACACAAGAATGTATATTCGATGTTTAGTCGATGTGTATTGAATGTGCAGTGAATCCACAAAATGGATGGTGTATTTATACGTTAATGACTCACATTAGAGTACGCCCACTTTCAACACCTGTACCTCGTCGCCATGCATAAAAGGTTACACACTTTGCATAGCCCACCACTCGATGATCTTTATCTGAACTTGCCCTTGTCCAGATACTGCATTGTGCCATCTGCTTCCATGGATCAACCCCGATTCTACGGACGCAAGAAGCCACTCGCCTCTGCCGTGCCTATCACACAGAAAAAGCGAAAGGCGGCAGCCGTTTCCAAGCCAAGGCCAAAGCGACAGGCTAAGGCCAATAAAGAAGACCTTCTGATGTCCCCAAAGGAGAGTGTTTTAAATCACGTAAGCCTTATTATGTCAAGAAGAAATTCGGTGATGTACACTCAACGCAAAACAAATGGCAGCCAACCGATCAAACCCGCAGGCCACTTCCTCATTTATGCTTTGACGACTCTGCCGCCGCTCTCACGGAAATCTACAGCCATACTTCTCCACTACTCGTCCACGACGCTGCCGCCGCTCTCCTGGAAACCCACAGGCCATCTTCACCACTGCTCTTTGATGCCGCTGCCGCTGGTGCCCCTGAAATCCACGGGTCACTTTTTCCATTACGCTTAGACGACTCTGCCACTTCTCACCCGGAAATCCACAGGTCGCTTTCTCCATCCCTCTTCGACGACGCTGCCGCTTCTCTCCCGGAAATCCACAGGTCACCTCCTCCATCCTTCTTCGACGACGCTGCCGCTTCTCTCCATGGAACCCCCATCTCATCCTCCGTAGCACCCATCCACCCAGATGTTCACAGCACGCCATGCACAAGAACCAGCTCGTTAGACCGCATGCTGAATGGGTTAAGTGTGGATATCCCCGGGAACTCTACTGTGCTGGTAAAGATAGATCTGCTTTTAGAGACCATGCTAAATATGGATCAACGGATGCAGAAGATGGATCAATGGATGGAGAAGATGGATCGATGGATGGAGAAGAAAGAGACTGACATAGCGGGGATACATAATTTGCTCGGTGTTCATGCCCCTGTATCCCCAATGCCGGAGCAGGAGGGTGGCATGGATGTGATGAATGGGACCTTCGACCACCTCCAAACACCAAGCGCACCCCCTCCACCAGAAGAATTTGTGCACATGCATGCTGTTGAGGAGGAGGATAACATGACAACCCCATCAAGACCATGCCAGGAGACAACACGGCGACCAAGACAGGAGGAAAGCTTCCTCCCAGACAACCTACCCTCACCCGCCGCCACAAGCACACCCGCTCCCAGAAGAACACCCACTCCCAGAACCCAACCTACATACACTTGCATCGATACGGTGCCCGACATCATTCTGCGCTAGCTGCCACTGGCACTCAGGGAGAAGTATAGGGTGATGAGTGCTGGTGCACCCCACAAGTATGCCATGTTAATTTTTAAGCACCACGTGTCCTACTTGGTGTACTGCGGGTGGGTCTACAATGTGAACTACGAAGGAAATCGCGACAAAAGGGCGCTTCCTGAAAATTTAAGAAGGACTATTGTGGAGGAATTGCGGCGCTATTTTTCAATTACAGATCCTTTAATGAAAATCGTTCGAGACTCCATTAATGTTATTTTGTGCCATACAAGGCATCAGTCCTGGAAGGACAATCTGGTGGGGATCGCATTTGCGTGACTGTTCAACTGTTGTTTATTTTTTGTAAATGTTTTGACTTTCTGTACTTTAATAAAGGAGATGTTGCGTTTTTTTAAATTTTATGAATAAAGAATTTTTTTAATAACACCATACTGTTGTGCTGTACATGTTTTGACTTTCTGTACTTTTAATAAAGGAGATGTTACGTTTTTTAAATTTTATGAATACCTTTTTTTTTTTTAATAACACCATACTGTTGTGCTGTGCATGTTTTGAGTTTCTGTACTTTAATAAAGGAGATGTTGCGTGTTTTAACTTGTATTAATAAAGAAATGTTTTTACTTACTGTACACAGGACCTGCACAATTCCAGTCCTCGAGGGCCGCAAACAGGCCTTAAAACCGGGGTTGTTTGTGGCCCTCGAGGACTGGAGTTGTGCAGGCATGACTGACTGTAAATGTTTTGAATTTCTGTACATAAATGTTTTCACTAGCAGTTGACCATACACCTGTTGATGTTTTGAATTGCTGTACACTTAAAATGTTTTTACATTGTATTTGTAAATAAATGTTTTTGTACTTACTCCACCAATAAAAGAAAATATTGATTTGCTTTAAATTGTTCCATTGTCTCCCTTTATACTGTAACAACATAGAGTGTTTCTAGAACATACTGTACAGTACTGTTCAGGCATACTGCACTGTATACTGTAGGCATGCTCCGTACTGTACATCACAAGAGTATTACAACAATACTGTATGCTGTACGGGTATAGAATACACATTTGTACTGGAATACATGTAGAATAAATGCATACATTTTATTTTTTCGGGTTTATTATACAGTATATATAAAAAAGTATTGTATACGGTCTGAAAACAACAGCATACTGTTTCAGGTATTCTATCCTAATCAATAACAATGGCCACTAAACTGTAGACTCCGGTACTTGTTTTTTTTTATTCAGATTCAGCAATGTGCAGACATGCAGACATTGTAACACAAAGCGATATTATCCATCGAAATCCTTCCATTTGCCGTTTTCCGCATGAGATGACAAAGTTCTCTTTTCTGAGGAACAAAAAAAAAGTAAAAGTTTTACTTTAATGGTCAGTCCCCTAAAGAAGTTCCACAGTCAGTCCCACCAATAATTTTCTCGGGAGGCATCTCCTGTTCACATGCGCATGCGCCTACCGTCGATGTGATGACACGCATTAACATTTCAAGAAGGTTCCAATGCGCATGCGCCTAGCTTTTCACCAATTTTGCAGTATATACTGTAGAAGCTGCTCAGCCAATGATATTGCTTACAGGAGAATCGCTCAACCTTTGAATCGCATTGATATTGATATTTTCAAAATAAAAAAAACAGAAAAAAATACGGCAACATTACTCACCATAGACTTTCCCAATCAGCTGGCGCCGAGCCACTGCCAGTCCCGTATTCTTGATCATATACGTCATTGACAGGTGACAGCGGGACTACTACACCTGTAGTCAGCTGATGAGGCTGGAAATCGCTTAGGTACATGCAAGCTTGCTCGAATCTGTACGTGAAATCTGGCTCAGGCTGCAGGTATCCGGGCGGGGACAGACAACAAGGGTTGCCGGTCACCAGGTTTTCACTGACGGTCGGACCGCCATTGGAAGCTGCCGCTGTCGCATTGCTTGCCAGCGACTGACGTTTGTTAGTTGGTTTTAACACGACCTTTCGCCTTTTGCAGTCTCCATGATAATAGATACGGGAAAAACCCGGTGATACACACCAATACCCTCCAATAACATCGGGATCAATACGAAAAAAACATGGATCGCTACATAACTTTTTCCTTATTGCACGCTTCAACACATGAGCATCTGGTGAAAATTTGTAAAAGTCATAGTTTTTGATAAAATACTGATAAATTTGAACAACTGTTGCCATCTTATCATCTGTTGCATTAATCGCGGCCCACATTAAATAAGCTTACGTTCTGTCGAGTTTTTGGAACACGGACTGCAGTTGTGCGCTCATGGTGGGACTCTCAGGACAAAACCAGACCAGAAACTGTGCTTGTCTTTTTTAATATGAAAAGCCTAAATTGATACATTATTGTAACTTCTTCCTTCAGTCCCAAGGCCAATTTACAATGGACAACTGTGTTATTTTTTTAAACACCTGCAAGTCGACACATTACTGAAGCGCATGCGCATTACAATTCATGAATATCTGCCATCTGGTGGATACGCGAAGAATTTCAACCAATTAAATCCGAAACCATTATCAATAAACACATCAACCGAGCATCAACCGCGGGTGTGAATGCAACATGAATGTGGTATAAATGTGGTCAGAATGCGGCATGAACGTGGTGAAGTGCAGTGAAGTGCGTGGCATTCGGAAAAAATCCCGAAAAAATTTGAAGATGTTGGAGAATAAAAGGGGCCGCGGCTGTAGCCCTACCCAGGATGAAGGCCTTCCTCCTCTTCCTCCTTGTCCTCCATGGGCAGAAACATTACAATTAAAAAACAAACTACTGTCCACTAACTCCTTAATCACCTTAGCGGTTAGTAAACGCTATAGTAATTAAGGGGTTAACCCCCCTCCACAGCTACCCACCCAGGAGGCCTAACCACCCTCCACGGAAAAATACCCCCACCCCCTCTACCCATTGATTGTCACAGTTGTAGACCATGCCCCCAATATGTACATGGATTTTCACTATGACAATGAATGGGCAAGCAAAAAAAAAGAGAGCCACAAAATAAAACACATTACATTTAAATAAAAACAAGCATTTCTCAATAAAGCCATTGATTGTGTCTGTGGTAAACCATCCCCCCACAATATGGATTGCCACAATGACGATGAATGGGCAAGCAAAAAAAACATCCCCCATCCTACTCGGGCACCATCTTTTGACCTACAACGCAATGCTCTTCATCAGTCTTTGCGAAGAAGTCCATGATCATTGATTGAAGAGACATCTCCAGTAAGTTCTTTCCTTCTTTCTTTTCTTCTTCCTTCTTTCTTTTTTTCCTGTCTCCTCTGCTGTACAATCCAAAAGGGTCCGGAGATGTTGACCCAATGTCTTCTTTTGGTCAAATGAGACGGGACAGGCCATGTACAAAGCCTGTGAAGGGATTAATACCTCCTGCAACCTTCTCGGTAGGCCAAACCACCCACCCAAGGGCACCTACAATGCTTTAGCAATGTTTTATTTTATTTTGAAAACACAGTATTGAAGCAGGGGTTTTACCCCTTCATTGCTTTAGCAATGTTTTATTTTATTTTGATAACACAGTATTGAAACAGGGGTTTTCCGGAGATGAACTGCATTAATTTAAGCAGGGACCCCCTGCTTCCCGAATTACAAGACCCGGTATGGGGTGCCTGTATCTCCCTGTATATTTAAATATTCCACATCACGTGACATTTAAATGCACAGGAGATACTGGCCCCCCATAACACAGGAAGCTGGGGTTCCCCAGACCTGTAATGAATGCGGTTCAACTCCGGAGACCCCCTGCTACAATACTATGTTATGCGATCTCCTGTAAGAGCTGTGCAGGGAGAGGCAGCTCTCTGTCAGCTCTTTCTGTGCAGCTCTTACAGACGGCGGGAAGATCGAAGCGGTAGAACTTAGAAAAAGGCTGAGATAATGACACTGCTATCTCGAGCAGTAATGGCATTTTCCTACCTCGGTTTCTTCTTAATTCATTGTGAATACTGTAATAACACAAATGTCAGAGAGCGAGTTAGGATCATGTTAAAGCGTTCGATTTGGCAGTGATAACATTGAAGTTTAGTGAATAGGCCACTTTGAATGCAAAATAAGTACCTGTATGAAAACTACTATGTATTCAAAATTAAATGTTAACATTGTTATATATGTGCTTTATACAATCTGGTAAAATAAAAATGTGTTCATACCTGTATCCTTGCTTTCAAACGTTGTTATCAAATAAACGCCTTGACCAAAAGCAGTTGTTGATAAAAGGAACTGTAGCAAAAAGCAAAGAGTATATTCTTATTACTAATATATCTTAGTCTCTAGTGCTTTTTGTGGCCAAATTAGAATTGAAAAGTAGTGGCATTGTGGTTGGTTGCATTTTATGTGTATATCTATATATTTGGTCAAAGTGGGTTTTCCACTTTAGTTTTATTTAAATTTAGATAAAGGTTTTTTTTTAATACGTAAAAATGTAGCTGGTTTATTCACTACAATTACACATCCCCTCTGAATACAGCAGACACTTTGGGTAATTATTTTCAAAGTGTAACAATGATTCAAACTTAATTTTTGCCTGATTTGTACAGTATAGTTTCTCTGAACCGGTGGACTTATCTGCCAGTTTTAAGTTTAACTTTCTAAATTAGCAGGTCTTTTATGTTCCTGTGTTTGGACATACCCAATGTGGTAATTCTCTCTCCAAATAGAGGTAAATGAGACTTTTATCAGGTAGTGTTAGGACCTGCTTACTGGTCATACCTTGATGTGGCTTGTAGGCTTATAACGCTTTCGCCAAAGGGTTTAACTAAATGACCCTTTGTCAAGAGAATATATAAGTATTTCACTGTGTACAGTATGTTTGTCACATTGGATGTAGCATTTGGCTTTTCTGTCTTTTGTTGTATAAATATCTGTATCACAAGAAATATTCTGCAATTTAAAATTAGGTATATGGACAGATTAACTGGGAAATATTAGCTTAACTAAAGCCAGTGCAAACAACCATATCAAATATTTTATTCAGTTTTTCAAAAACACATATTGTTTTTAATATTTTTGTGTCTCTTTTAATTTCTTTGTTTGTGTGGCCACAAATTGTAAAAAGTATTCATTTTAAATCTATAGGCTAACACCTTAGAGATCCTTGACAAAGGGCTTTGATTCTGCCTGTACCACTGAGTCACTACTCTAAGCTGTCACTCTTAAGATTTTTTGCTAAATAGGTAAGAAGGGGATTGTTTGTTTTTTCTATTGCATTGCTTTATTTTTGTTATAATTCTTGTCTCTGATTGCACTTTATTAGCATGTATTTATGCAGTTTATGCACCATTTTTCCTATTGTGTATTCATATCTAATATTTAAATATAAACATTATTTTGGCATTTACAAATTCTTGTTTTTTTAAATTCTTCAGTGTTTGGTAACATTGTTTTAATATATACATTTAAATACAGGTATTGAGAGATTACCTTTTGAGTACCATGAACCTTTTATGTTTTCTTCCAACTTAAATTCAAAATAATTTTCTGTAATTATAACTTCCTAGACACAGTTGTGTCTTTTTTTTTTATTTACAGTATTGTTGATGCATAGGGCTCCAAGACTATTATTACAAAATAGAAAAAGTAATCCTTAACAGTAAGCTCTGGGTAACAAAGCTGAATTGGTTCTGTAGGACAAGAAGTAGTATGTATGGTAGAAAGCTGATCATTTACAAAAGACTAGCACAAAGAGCCGCTGTATTGACACTGTTGAACAATGTGCTGATCAAGCAACTAAGCATAATGACAGCTATTCCGAAGTCCAGAAGAAAGAGGAAGATGATGAATCCATTACTGTGCACCAGGATACCACAAAATTTAAGAATTAGAACAAGGATACAGCTGCTTATGGTAAACATGACTAGGTTTTCAAGAAACCAAGCCAGGAAATGGGTTGCTGGCTGAACACCCATCATCTTCATGTACTGTAAAAGCAAATATTATAAGTTATTTTTAACACAAATTAAAATATCCCTTGTGAGCACATTCACGTGTCTCAGATAGGTCTGCAACCCGGCTTTCCACATTATCTCGTAGCATACAGTGCTGCCATTGCAGCTAGGGATTCTGGGAAATGACATGCAAATGAGAACAGTTTTTATGAATATACAGTTGTGTGAAAAAGAAAGTACACCCTCTTTGAATTCTATGGTTTTACATATCAGGACATAATAACAATCATCTGTTTAAAATCTAAAATCTAAGGTCTAAAAATTAGGTAAATACAACCTCAGATGAACAAGAACACATGACATATTACACTGTGTCATGATTTTTTTAACAAAAATAAAGCCAAAATGGAGAAGCTTTGTGTGAAAAACTAAGTGCACCCTTACTGCTTCCATAGGAATTAAGATGCTAAGTAGCAGACAGGTGCTGCTAATCAAATGCTTTTGATTAATTGATCATCAGCAAGTGTGACCACTTCTATAAAAGCCAAAGTTTTAGCAGTTTGCTGGTCTGGAGCATTCAGGTGTTTTTTAACACAATGCCAAGGAGAAAATACATCAGCAATGATCTTAGGGAAGCAATTGTTGCTGCCCATCAATCTGGGAAGGGTTATAAGGCCATTTCCAAACAATTTAAAGTCCATCATTCTACAGTGAGAAAAAATTATTCAAAAGTGGAAAACATTCAAGACAGTTACCAATCTTCACAGAAGTGGATGTCTCAGCAAATTCACCCCAAGGTCAGATCGTGCAATGCTCAGAGAAATTGCAAAAAACCCAAGAGTTACATCTCAGACTCTACAGGCCTCAGTTAGCATGTTAAATGTTAAAGTTCATGACAGTACAATTAGAAAAAGACTGAACAAGTATGGTTTGTTTGGAAGGGTTGCCAGGAGAAAGACTCTTCTCTCTAAAAAGAACATGGCAGCATGACTTAGGTTTGTAAAGTTGCATCTGAATAAACCACAAGACTTCTGGAACAATGTCCTTTGGACAGACAAGACCAAAGTGGAGATGTTTGGCCATAATGCACAGCGCCACGTTTGGCGAAAACCAAACATTGCATATCAGCACAAACACCTCATACCAACTATCAAGCAAGGTGGTGGAGAGGTGATGATTTGGGCTTGTTTTGCAGCCATAACTTTGCAGTCATTGAGTCGACCATGAACTCCTCTGTATACCAAAGTATTATAGAGTCAAATGTGAGGCCATCTGTCCGACAGCTAAAGCTTGACCAAAATTAGGAAATTTAACAGGACAATGATCCCAAGCACACCAGCAAATCTACAACAGAATGGCTGAAACAGAAAAGAATCAAGGTATTGCAATGACCCAGTTAAAGTCCAGATCTCAACCTGATTGAAATGCTGTAGCTGGACCTTAAGAGAGCTGTGCATAAACAAATGTCCACATGTTACATGTAACTTCACTACCCTTTCACAAGGTGCAGCACCTTTTATATCTGCTCAATTGGGATCAAAGTACAAACATTTATATTTTTACTGGGTATAGTAGTAGCACCAATTGTAAAAAAAAATATGTTGTTCTTCTTGAACACTTGCTTCATTGTGGACCCCTTAGAAATTGACAAAGTTTGGCATATTCTCAAAACGATTTTATAACTTTGCTCTGATTGCTGCAGTTTTGTAATTGGGGTAGCTTTTATTTCTCAAAGTATAAGCCCTTTTCTAATTAAATGTTTGTTGTATAATGTGTGGTTTATGTAGCTTTGTTGTTTAGAGTCAGATATTCAAGTCTAATTTTAATAAGCTAATAACATCTTGAAAATATAAAAATGTGTTAAACTGTAAACTTCAGATAAAGTTTGATATATCTTAAAGGGATCTTCTACAATCTAATGGATTGCACAATTCAACACTACAGCAATTGCCTTGATGAATGGATTGATATCACAAACTATATCTATTATGCCAGGATTCCCAAACCTCCAATAAAGGTTATATCCCCACATTCCTTCATTAAGTGCCATTGACTTAAATGGCAGTGAAAGTGGAATCGCATTGCAACAACTTATATTGGAGGTTAGTTAATCTTCCCCTTAGGAACTATTTCAATAACTGTGATGGGCCGAAAACTCCCATGGACTTAAATGAGCCGTTAAACTATTGTGTTTATAGGCCCCTTGCCATAACTGCAAATCCATTCAATCACCTTGTTTTAGTCATGTCCTAAAAGTACCTCTGAATACAGTACTTCTTGAAGTCGGATTTCCTTCTCATACACCTGCTTTCGAACCATGCTAGCCATACTTATCATCCAAGTCAGCATCATTATCAGAGGGAAAATGAAACCAATGTTGTTCAGGAAGCTGTACCAAGAACATATGTGTTATTAGATTATAGACAAAAAAATGTCTTTGTCCTAAAAAAAAAAAAAAAAAAATGATCAACACCAAACTCTAAGGAGTAGACGAAAACTCCCATTCAATTCAATGGACATTTTTGGTCAATGGCAACTCGGGATATATATATAGAATATATATATAGAATAAGATTCTAATACATAAAATATTTGCCTAAAGAAAAGAGTATTCTTATCCTAGCAGAGATGCTTCCCTCTGTTTACAAGCAAGAGCTTATAACAATAGACCCCTTTTCAACATTCAACAGAAAGAAATGTCAAATAGACATTAAACTCTGGTCATACTAAAAAATATGTTGGTTTTAATAACACCTCAATCCATTACGTAGAACAATTAGATTTGTTGGAGTCTATGACAGTATTAATGGACCAATAACAGAGTGTTCACTATTTTTGTAAAATAAATATGCTGTTTTAGGCCACTATCTTATCAATATGAACCACTCTTTAAACAGAATGGGGCATATTCAATATGCTCTGATATTGCTAATGGACAAATCAAACAAAACGACATGCATTTTGACACAATACAAAATCTGGCGTTCAAAACATGTTCATTAACAATTATCTACAGATGTAGCACTGTTCAGAATAACATAGAATTAAGCAAATGCGCGCAGTCTCAATAGATCCCCTTGATTCAAAGTATGTGCTCTCCCTCTGCAGCTTTCACTCTCCCGTGGTCAGCGGGGTGGATAGGAAACATGTAAACAAAAAGAAAGCGCAAAAAGGAAAAACACAGTTAGTAAAAATAATTGTCTTCATACCAATTAAAATAAAACTAATAAGAAAATACATAAAAAGGATTCACATGAACCCACAATTCCACAATGACAAGGCACTAATGAGGATCCCTTCAACAAATGCCCATAGATCTAGTGATGGAAAAAGTCCTGGGAAATAGCTAGATGTTATTAGCTTGCATGTGGTTGAAACAGAGACCAGCTTTCATGCAAAGCCAGGGGAAAACAACCGCAATCGACCGAGCACCCGTCGTCACGTCCGCTCCTCGATGCGTGATGACGTCACCTCTACGTGTTTTGCATCATATGACACTTCTTCAGGATGTATGTCTAGCCACTCCCATAGCTGCTCTTATATAACAAAAACGGATAATTCCACTGTCAATGGGAGCTAGTATAGGTGTATTACAGCCATCCAATTAATGTACAACCAAAACTTTATGCAAAATCGGACATTGCACATAAACAAACATTGAAAAAAAAAAAAAACAATACAAAACTTTATACAAAATCGGACATTGCACATAAACAAACATTGCACAAAAAACTTTATACAAAACTTTATAACAAACATTGCACAAAAAACTATACAAAACTTTATACAAAATCGGACATTGCACATAAACAAACATTGCACAAAAAACTTTATACAAAACTTTATACAAAATCGGACATTGTACATAAACAAACATTGCACAAAAAATCTACCCACTTTATACTCAAAAGAAATATCTAATAGAAATCACTATATATGACATTGTGTATAGACATATTGGAAAAGTATATATGAATATTTAATTAATTAATATATATATATTTGATGTGTATAATGAAACACTACAGAGATTTTGAAAAACCCAACATAATAAATATTGACAGAATGTTATATATATTACCATCTAAACAATTAGTGGTATTGATAAATGGTTTGTATGTTGGCTACATAAAGTGACAGGACATACAAAATACATACTGCTAATACATTAAAAAATATATGTAAAAAAACATCACTCAGAGATTAGGATAAGTATTAGAAAATAAAATATATAGATTCTAAAAAAAAAGGTGGGGGAAGGGAGGGGAAGAGGGGAAGGGGGGCAGTAAGGGGAATAATAGTAGTAGATACATACATATTCCAAAATGTGCAGTGCCAGAGTTTGTACAATATCAGCAATAGAAATTCAGTCCAAAGCGTGCATGCATACATTAAATATCACCACAATGAGTGTAACTTCCAGGACTATTCTAACGACGCTCCGTATATAGTTATGATAGCAGCTATCATGTGAGCAAATTTTCCGCAGATTAATGTTGAAGAATATAAATTGATCAATCATGTGCAGTTCATTCTCCTTAATGTTACATCTCCCTCATCACATCAATGCACATTTGGTCTGTCTGCACTCAATCACTCACAATTTGCTGTAACTTACATACATTGATGCAAATATTAATGTACACTAGGGTATGTGGTTGACCTTTAAAGTTTATATCACAGTTCTGAATATGAAATCTTACAATTCAGAATCTCCCATTGATTAATTTAAATATACTGGATGTTTGAAATGCTGTGTGCATCAGTGGAATAGAGAATATATAACACAAATTTCACCCTCTGAATAGTCCACTTCATACAAAGAGACTGTGTATAAACATAACTTTTCTTTTGTGCGCTAGCTCTCCTCCGTGTGGGCCTCATGAATGCCAAACCACAACATAGTGCCATCTTATATGCTCTACTCCTCCAGCTTACAGTGCATTTCAGTTGGACTCATGGGCATTGATTTTAATAAGAACATTTTATATGTTTGTCTTTCTTTATATTTTTGTAAGTGTTTTATTTATTGAGATTAAATTGTGACATCATCTACTTAACGAGTGAATAATTATTGATGTAATATTATTATGGAGATAATAAAAGAGGGGGAATCTGGTCAAGCGATTTGGGATGCCCCTGCAAGGGATTTAAAGTAATAATAAAAAAATCAGAATGGGTGCTAAGACAAATTGTCCAGTCAAGGAGTAGATCAGGAGTAAAAGGGAGTCAACTAAAATTTAAAAAGATATCAAAAGATAGCAAAAAAGGTAATGTAAGGACTACAAAAAGTTAAGGTAGCATCCAACGTTTCGGTGCCAACATGCACCTTCATCAGGAGCCAGCACCCCCTTCTGAGGTAAATATCTCTGGAAGCAGGGGCTCCCCAGAGCTGAAATCAACAGGGTTCACCTACTGAGACCCCCATGCTTCAATCCTGTATACATTACTTTTTTTAAATGACAAAAAAAATGGCTGGGGTTGCTCCTTTAAAGTTAACACAGGAGTTAAGATTTTTTTTTCTTGGTCTTCGGCTATACCTGCCATTACAGTACGTGCTTCTACAGTACCTAACGCTGGGTAGCAGAAAATGCTTTGACCTTGTCCAGGGTTCTGAAGTCACCCACTTTGAATTCCAAATTGCTTTAGGTCAAAATATGTATCCAAGTCCTGTATATTAACCCCTTTGAAGCCATAGTTGCCATGAAGGCAAGCATTATAAAAGGAAGGAAAACTTGCACTGGTGAATACACCTGAAGTGCAAGGTGAGTGCGCTAGTATTATAGAGGGTTTTCTTCCTCCACTTGTATTATGTAAAAATAAATGGACCAAGTGTTAATAATATGCAGTATAGAACATGTTGGTTAAATTTGCGGAAAGAATGAGTAATGTGTTTGTTCGAAAATATTTTAATTCATTGTACAGAATAACTCTCTGTCATTCTAGTGAGATTAGATATGCAAATTCTAGGAATTTAGAGTAACATGCACACAGGTGTACATTTGATTTGTTTCTCCTGGTTTCTGGGACTATATACTACGTGCACGCACAAACAGAACCCATCTCTTGATGAAATCAGCTTATCTGAAGAAGCGCGTAGGGATACATGCTGCTGAGATGCGATGTGCAAAGAAATTCAGAATCACCGCGCCGGAGAAGGAGTGTGTACTCAACCCTGAAGATTAGGAACTTTCCTGACTGGAACGTTGCATGTCTGCTGCTGGTTGCCAGAGGACTCCCTAAAGGGCAGCACATATTGTGAGGAGGGGATCGTGCGACTGTTCGAGCAGAGCAGAATAAGCAAAGCACTTCCTGGTGACATGTTGGGGCATGAGTTATCCATAACATGCACAAAAACTTTGGATGTTTGTGAGTTTTTAATTGTCATTGTCCAAGTCCAATCAATTTTATTTAACGATATCCCAATATTATCAGACGCTTTTTCATCTTTTGTTTTTCTATTCGTGTCGTGTGAAGGAAGGTACAGTAGTTGTACCCGTGAAGAAGGCTGCCAGCATCCTAGATTCATCAAAATCAACCAATTATGGTTGTAGTGACATCGGACTGTTTTTATGATTTTTTATTTGATTTTTTCTTGGACATTTTATTTATTTTCATTTGTACTATTCACACACCTTATTAGCTTATCAGAAGAACTATTGTTTTGGTATAAGCTTATAGTCTAGCTTTCATAAATTTATATTGATTTACTAGTTTATTATATATATTTTTTTGTGCATTTATAAATGTTGTATATTGAGATGGTTTAAACTATATGTTATTTTTAGTATCATTGCAAATACCCCAATTACTGGCATTTAAATTTGCACATATTGCTAAAAAAAATTAGGCGCAGTCTAACTGAAATATATTCTGTGTTTTATATATAATTTTTTTTGTACATACAGTAGAGGGGAGCCCTCATTAGTCTCTTATTTTTTTGATTATTCTTTTGAGCCCCAGTCTCCTATGGACTGTTAAACTACTGTACATACTGTAGGGCCTCATGCTATCAGCAGTGATAAGCCCCTTATCGCCAGCTTTTCGGCAAAAAAAGTAATCCCAGATAAGATGGCGATAAGAGCAAAAATCGAATTTTTTTTGGTCGAGAAAAAAAAAATCGTCAAAAGTGTGCTTATCGCCAGCTTCTCAAACTCGCTCAATTCTAGTAGCCCCCGATCAGCTTATCGAGGCTAATCGCAGCTCCAGAATGGAGCTTTCCTCTAAAAATCGTCCCGCCACAAAAACTTGGCAAGAAGGTGGTGAGAAGCTGCCGATGAGCAGCGAGACAGCTCTTAGATGCCAGGGGACTCCAGAGCTGATATCCATTAATATCACATCCGGAGACCCCCGGTATGAATCAGATGCATGAAAAATGCATTTACAGGCAACTTCATTACCTTAGTGGCTAACTGCTAAGGCAATAAAAGGGTTAACCACCAGTGTCATACTTATTGTGGGTAGCGGGGTGGGTGAAGGTGGTATTTGGCCCTTGGTGTGTGTGTAGGCCTTGTGGGGGCTTGCGGTTGGACTTAACCACTTCATTACCTTAGCGGTTAATACCGCTATGGTAAGGAAGGGGTTAACCCCTCCCGCTACCCACCCGGTAGGCCTAAACACATCCTTGGTGCTTCTACCCCCTTCACCCACCACTGCTACCCAGAATACAAATAAATACACACAAAAGCCCTACTAGCCACCTCCTAGGCCATCAAAATCCATTACAATATGTCCGCAGGCCCCACAGGGCACCCACGGGTGATTCCCACAGGTGTCTGGGTGCCCTCGGGTAATCTGGGCTCAGCATACCTTCCTTTTTCTTGTAATGCCTTGTGGTGAGTTATGTCCTGCACTAAGCAGAGAGCACTGACCACAATGTTGTACTTGCAAAGTCTCGGCCACACTCTCAAATACTAATAATATTATGGAGAGTATTGTGAGATTATTATAAAGAAAGGTCACTCAGAGTTTGTATAAGATAAGGTTTATCATTTATTGTATCACAACAATATTCAGAAATATCAGAAATATCAGAAATATCAGAAATATCACAACAAGCTTCTTATAAGCTGATGGCTAGCAGTTACAGTATGTTATCAATCCATTCCTAACTATGCAGAGATTATATAGCTAATATGCATTGTCAATATTCACAAACCAAAAGATATTACGATAGGTCAGCCAGTCCCAGCTCAAGTCTCATCTGTGTGACTTCACACCTAAGTTCGGTTCTGGTTTAACATGGCGTCTCGCAAACCTATTATAGTGTTTCATTGTTTGCTGCGTACGTGTGACACGTGTCATGTGTCCATGCTCTGTGGTTTGTGACGTATGATGATTACCATCAGGAATTACAGTTTGTGACGTATGATATATTTCATAAGTTTACCGTTAGACCACGGCCTGTTTACTGGTGTTAGTTCCCCTTTTATGTCTATGTAACCTGTCCCAATATCCTGCCACTTCTCAGCAAAACAAGCTATTATTTCTAAGACAAGAAAAGCCAGGATTTTAACAGTATACTCTAAGCTATACTAGGCCTTATAATGATACTATGTATATATGTACCTGTGACCTGTATTCATTATGCGTTATATGCCAGAAAATACCTGTAATCCATAACACCCTCTCCTACACATAATTATCATATTTTTGCAAATACAGATAAACTATCAAAGCAGAAAATATTCATTATGTGTACTTTTGGAAGACAGTGTCACCGCTCTCTGATGTTGATGAGCTTGAACTCACAGGAGTATGTGATTGATCGCCAAAACACTCACAATTGCGCATATGTGCACAAGTTATTCCACGATGGGAAGGTATCAATTTGTAAAAATCACCCAATTGTAAAGCGGGTTGATGTTGATGTTCATACATACTTAAAAGCGTAGTATCCCAACGGGCCCCAAAACAATGTTGATGTTTATTACCTGAACATGCAAACAAAGTGGTACAATTATATGACCCGTGGCTAACAATGCTGATATGACCTTTTTCAATTGTATAAAACGACATTTGAAATATTTGACGGTGAATGTCTCTACACTTGAAGTTGGGTTGATCACCAAGAGATAGCAAAGATTTCACTTGCCAAAAATTACATAACATTAGCAAGCTACGCGGTAGCAATGTCCCATTAGGTGTTAAAACTGAAAACGGTCCTGAGGAAGCAAGAGAGTTCTGATACATAAAGTCTCTCATCGTGTTGTGAACTGCATGCACTTTGCGTGGTTTCTGATGTGGCAAAACCAGTTCATCTAAGTACATCCTCATGGAAGTTTGATAGGACCGTGGTAGACGCAAGATTTGTGAAGTATCTTTCTTTTCGTCTGTGTCCTTGCAACAAAGCATACTGCAGCAGGTTAGATTTGACCTGTGTGCTTAAAACAGTATATTAGTATCTAGGTAAAAATATAAGAATATATGCTAGAAAGCAAAATGTGATTAAGCTGAACGCCTCTTCATCTTCGGAAGAAAAGAGAAAATACGAAGCAAAATAACAAGGATTATTATCCCTAAAATAAAAAACAATAGTGGTTTCAAATAACCTAGGATTCCAAACGCATTTCCTAATCCACTAAAAATACTTTTAACAGTAGTTTGTAGGCTAGTGCCTATTTTTGTCAAAAAATTACCTGTCTTTGGCCAAAAAGTTTTCAATGATTCACCTAGTGTAGTTAACCACTGGGGAAAATCACCCGGGTGTAAATCAACACATAGTAATTCACTGTGAACTCTCTGTAAAAGGGTATGTACTATATCATGTGTGAACCCTATAGTAACCTTCATTTTCTTTAAATGTGCCAAATAGGCTGTCATGTAAGGAAGGATCAGTGTGATAGCTGGTACCTGGAAATGTACTCCAGATGTGAGTGTCTGATGTAACAGAGGTGGAATAAGTGTAGTACCATAACACTGTATACTCCCATTAACCGTGACAAGTGATGCCTGAAAAGGAGGAATATCGCAATCCTCTTCTGTAGATAATACTATGTAACTCCCATTATCTAAGCTGTGAATTAATGTAAAAGGAGTTTCAATGGGTATTGCAGTTATCGGGCAATTGCTACCTTGCATTTGATCATTGCAAGGCATGTGCTGTATAATGTCATCACAAATTAAATAACCTCTATCAACACATCTTCTAGTGCTGATGAAAAATTCACGATCACATTTCACAGACATGTACTGGAATGGTTGAGCAACCTGTACCCTTGCGAAATAAGAACCTGTGTGTGTTAAGTGTCCAAAATTAAGCAGTTCCCAAATTGTTGTATAAGCCTCTCCTGGAATAAATAATTCATAGTACAAAAATACTTCCCATAATGAGTCATCAGGGTTATGAACCCATCTGTGGTTTCTTTCTCATATGTCATAAACTGTGGTTTGTGAAACATATGCCAGGATCTCGGATTCTTTCGGACTTAAATTAAGAGTCTGTGTGATTGAAGTGAGATTTAAAAGTGATATGTCAACCTTTTTACTTTGCAATGTTAACCTGATAGAAGTAATGTGATTAAGAATAACCAAAGCTTTAATTTCTTCAGATAACACTGTTATGTCTGAAATTGTGTAGGAAGCAAATTTTATCATGTGATCTTTTAACACCAAAATACCTCTCCTTAATTCTTCATCATTTGAGTCAGAGATTTGACTTATAACAGAAACAGAATCACTCAGCAGGTGTCCTGTGGTTATAAGAATATCATCCTTAGTAAGCAATTTTCTTGTAGATGTTTTACTTGAAACTTTACATTCATTCATGAACTCTGTATCATTTTCATAATACACTATGGCATTAATTGTTGCATTCGTACCCCACATTGCCTCTGAGTAGGGCATGTTAACAATATTATGTGTGGTGCACGTATCATAATCACAGGGTTTATCATTTGGAGCTATTTGAACATTCATCAAATCGCTCATTGCCCTGATTACCGTGTCTACATTCATATGCAAACTATCATTGAGACATTTCTGGAACAGGCAGTAGACTTTGTAATTAGGTTTCATAATCATTATTCGCTCCACACACCAAAAACCTCGTAACCCAGAAAAATGTAAAAATCCTTGATCAATCATTTTCGGTTGCCAATTAAAATAGCCTTCCGTGAGATTGTAATAAAAAGAACACGGTTTACAACCGTATTTGAATACTGTAGTGTCCTTATCACAGATTCCTTCATTGATCAATTTCTCCAATGTGATACCACACGCATACTTGAAACCTTTACATGAATGGCTGTAGTATTGGTAAATGTAGCAAAGCATGGTTGAGTGCAAGTGTCCCATGCTGTAGGTTCACGAAACAACATACCATCACCTTGTGTATTCCATTCTTTCGGGAGTGCTGCTGTCTGTAGCTGTCCAGTTTTAGCATCTTCCATCACATCTTGAAGTTTGTGTAACAGGTCCTCAGCGGTTATTGATGAGTTCCACCATTCTGAGTAAATACTGTCAGAGCAAAAAACAGCAGAAGTATAAGGTCTTACCCCTCCAGGTATTCTGTACTCTTCTTCTTCAGCACCTTCCCAGAATGCCACTCTTGGATCAGTCTGTCCGTTGGGAACGAATCCATTCTGAGTGATTTGACCTGTATTCAGATAGAAAATAGGGTATTGCTTATACCTTATATTGTCCATGGTCACACCAGGCCGAGGGCAATGATCAGCTTTCAGCTCCTTCGTTGGCCATTTACGTGTTCCTTGAAAGTCAATGAAATAGCAATGTCCAAATTCAGCATGACAACGTTGTTCACGGTAGCTTTGCTGCTTCCAATGGTCATGAAGGGGTAAATCATATTTCAGGCTTGTAGATTGCAGCTGTTGCATCTGTGCATTCAGATGTTGTGTCACCAGCTTCCTTCCTTCTGGTGTAGTTATACCAGCTTCTTTAGCTAGCACAGTAGAATCAAACAGCACAACCTGTGAAATCCCCAAAGTCTTTCGTTTCTGGATGATAGGTTTAGGAAACGGCTTCCAATACACACCTTGAGGTATACCCACCGACTGTATCTCCACCGGTTTCAAATCGTAGTGTAGTCCTCGTTTCACGATTCCAGAGTCTGGTGTGGTAATACCGTGTGCAGCTGTACGTTTCCAGGTGATGATCTCGCCTTCTTGCTGAGTCACAAAATGCCATTGTAACCTGAAAATAACGCTGGCCGATATTGCTAGAAATCAAAACAGATTGAGAGACACAAAATAGTCTTAAACAGCCTTTTCTTAGTGATTACCTTAGCCATTGTTTGATAGGCCTTCCGGTAAATATTGCGTTGATCCGGTATGGCAGGTAACACATATATATGTCTTTGGTCACTGTCAGGGGAGTCAGCTTCAGCTTGTAGGACCTCACCTGCGTGATTAGTTTCCACATCCTGTTGTCTTGCAATCTGTGCTTCGAGAGGCTGCAGCTCCATCGAAGTCTGTCGCAGATACGGTGTCTCCTCCATCTTGAACAGTGTCGTTACTGCAATGAGCTGTAGGCTTAAGATTATCGATACTCACTTTTCTTTCTCTGCCTTTAGTATCTTGGATAACAAAGGTTCTTTCATTTATCTTTTTCAGTATTGTGGTAGGTTTCTTCCACTTAGGTCGCAACGGCTTTACCTTAGCAACCCTCTCCTGGACCGATTGTCCAATCTGCGGCGTCCAAGCTGCAGGATTACGTGGTGTGTGGGCTGTATGGGAAAAAGAATCCCTCAATTCCTGTAAAATTAATATTTGTTCAAGTCTCCCTGGGACAGAAATAGAATCATTAGTATACTGTGTATTCATAGGAGTACCATATAACAGTTCATGTGGTGTTTTACCAGTTATTGTGTTAGGAATATTATTTAGGCCAATTTGAACCGTAACTAAGAGTGGGTACCACTGTGTAAGACGATTAGATAGCATTTTGGTTAAAAGTCGTTTTACCTCGTAATTTCTACGTTTAACGGTTCCAGCGCTTTCCGGATGTGACGGCGAGCTGTAGGCCCAGTCAATACCTAATATTGCGGCCCACTCCTTGGTTTCTGCTGCTGTGAAAGCAGGTCCACCATCGGAATTAAAGGCCTTGGGCTTAGCAACACTTACTAAGGAGTTGAGACAATTAAGCGGAGAGCTAGATGTCGTACTATGAACGGGGTATAACCACGTAAACCTTGTACAAGCATCAACACAAACCAAAACATGTTTGTAGGAATGTGATGCAGGCAAAGGTCCAATATGGTCTAAATATATTAAATCAATCGGTTTGTTCGGTATTGCATTAATAATAAATGGTGGGGTCTGATGATTAGGACTGTTTACCAACCGACATGGTTTACAGTTTCTTAGAACTGTCTTAACTGTTTTCCTCATGTTCGGCCACCAGTATTTGTGTTTCAGTGTCAACAAAACATTTTCTCTCCCTAGGTGAGGGTGTCCCACACTGTCGTGTGCTTGCGTAGTGATCTGCACTCTGCTTGCTACTGGGGGAACAATGAATTCATTAGCATCAATTACAACCATGCAATTATTGTTGACCTGTTTAAATGAGTATTTCTTAGGATACCCAGGTGGATTAGGCCTGGTAGTATCCAGACAAGCATACAACTCTGCATCGAGACTGGCTGACTTTGACTGTGCCCTTGTTAACACTTTGTTATCGGCAAATTTCTGACTTACAGTTTGCGCGAGACTATCTGCAAACTGGTTACCATAGTATGAACCGATGAACCAAGCGTTCTGTGCGCTGGCTCGTGTACAATTTCAATATCAGGCTTTTGATTAAAATAGGCCGCAATGGCCTTCCACTTAGCAATATGCGTGAGTGGTTTCCTTTTGGCATTCAAAAATCCATTTGACCTCCAAATTGGTAGGTCCTGCAGTGCTGAACGTGCTAAATAAGCGGAATCTGTAACTATAAGTACATGTCCCTTAACTGAGAAGAAAATAAAGTGCGCAACTACAAATTGAGTGACGTGATAATTAGTGATTAAATACAATTTACGTGACCTTGAACAGAGCGTCTGCAGCTGCGATGGAGGGGGGGCTCAGGGACCCCCTAAACTAACAGATAAAAACAGAAAAGACACAGCGCACAACGCTCATAGTGCATTAAACAATATATTGACATAAACAATAAGGTAGGGTGAGTAATGTGCGTACATCAAAGTGAATAATCATAAGCAGTTTTGGGATAATGTTACCCAACGCCTCAGGAAACCGGAACGAGTATCCTCACAAGGGTTGTGGCGCTGGTATCTTGGATGCAGGATCCTATTGGTAGGAAGGTAAGTAGGAAGCCTCTACGAGTTCTTTCTCCCCAGAGCACGAGTCAAACGTCAGCTACTGTCCCATACAGTGCTTTGCCAGAGCGAAGCTCCACACCGGCTGGATTCTCTCACTCCCCTCCGTGCGAAGCACTTCCGGGTCGATGACGTCACCGCGGGGGAGATCGCTGGTTATGGCGCCGTTCAAACTCGATCAGCTCGCGTGGTGGGGTGATAGTTAGAGGTAGAGCTCTTGACCAGTCATCCAACGCGTTTCGAAACCCGTGGGTTTCTTCATCAGCGAATAAATTAAAGTGGTTTCGGATGAATTCTAAATACTACACGATCGTACCTCATTGGCTAAGCTATCTACTCTCATAGCCAATGGGGAAGTAGTGGAGGCGGGTTAAAAGTCCCGGTTTCGCGCGTCACTTGTTGTCAATGGCAACAGAACATATACTAAAATAAACTTTATTAACAATGACATGTCTAACCACAATAATGGAAGGGAACAATATATGTGTAAAATCGTTTAATCTAAAAAAGACTTATTAAAATATAGGTAATCAACTCACATTTTGTGAGTAAATATCAAGCAGTAGAGAGTGTTTAGCGAGTCTCTCACACTCATGTAGAAGCGCCGGTTACCAGTCCTCTCCGCAATCTCTGCTACTTCCGTGTCACGTGTTTGGCCGTAGCGTATGACGTGGTGTGTGACGCGGCCCGGCTCTCGCGAGCTTCACTGTCTGCCAATGCAGGGAATCACTGCTGGAGCTCTCCGTGAATGTCTCTCCACACAGGCTCCTCGGCGTGTCTCTCTCTCTGCTGCAAATCAACGCTGGCCCTACGCGTTTCTCCACTTGGGCTTCGTCAGGGGCTGCTAATAATTACCTAATCCCTACCAGGGTATTTATATGTACCTCCCCAAAATGATTGGCTCAATCTTAATAAACTAATTTCACTGCATGGAACACGATTGCTTATTTCTTATCAGTGTCATACATAATTAGAATCGCTGCATCTAACAGCTCCTAACACTACCTGAATTATGTGTTACTAATTAATTGAGAAAAAAATACAACTAGAAATACACAGCATTCAATTATATAAACACTATAAGTATTAATGGTATATATAAATACAAGGGATATTTTTAACTGAACAACATGTATTGGCAAATATGATATTGTAATATATATTACGCCAGCTACATAGAATATATAAACAACCAGTGTGGGAATAGAAATTTATCAGAGGGAATTGTGAAGACCATTATGTACACATATAATTACAATAATTTGTATATCCAACATTTAAATGGCCAAATCAGGAGAATTACATTTCACCACCATATTACACAATGTTTATACTATTAAGATGAATGCAGTCGTATGATACAAAATTCCCTGAGTGTCAGATGAACCTGTACAACATATAATCATCTGCAGAGTTCTTTAAAGTAGTTACTAGGCAATGCCCTTGTTCAAATCCTCCGCACAGACCAAACGACATATATATAACCCTACCACAGGACTCAAGCATAATGCTCATTTTATGTAGCTTTGGGATTGCTCCCTAAATATTTGTTGGTCCCCATATAGTATCAGCATAAATTATGGAATTTGAGAGAATATGGAAATTTTTCCTCTATATAGGAGAGTTCGTGTTTTGTATATATATGGACATATTTCCTCATGATCAAGAATATGTGTGTTTATAAACACTTAACAAAGAAAGTGTACCCAAATAAATTGTAAACATATATAGATTCTACAAAATCATATATATTCTAATATAGTGATACTAATCATATACTTCAACATTAATGTGTACTCACCCAAATTATTGATATGTGTTTTATGTAGTGAATTGAAAACAATTCCCACTATAATCTTATAATCTATGTATATAATATATCTACTCATGTGTTAAATTATAACAGTGTATATATTCAATTTATACAATAATCAATAAAATACATTGTGTAAACGAAAAACGTGCATTTAGACATAAATGTTTAATTAGTTATTGTGGGTAAAAACAGATATGTGAGCCCAACATGTATTAATTAAACCTCTATTGTGATATTAAATTATGATGCAAATATCCCTTCTGTTCATAAGTCTCCTATACAGACATAAGTCTTGATTCATAAGTACTGGTAAAAAAGCATAGATAGAACATTAATTAATGGCCCAAGTTATATAGGCTCCTTGTAATATATCGGTGTGTATATAGAGAGTTATTCTATCTTAACAAATTCAGGGGAAATTTCGCTATAATTATTCATAGTAAACATATTATTCTATGTAACTTAGTCACCATCAAGCTTATTAGATCACAGGTAACTGACCAAGGACTTTACACTCTAATCTCAGCGGGAGCGGAGCAGGACTTTGTTCACACATGTACACCCTATCTCCTGCCGCCAGGGGGGATAGAGGTGTTACACGTTATCACTTAAAGGGGCATTAACTCAAGTTAACACCTTGTTAAGTCAATAACATTGCTCTGTGGATCTAGGCCTGAGAAGAAAATACAAACCACTCACATGACCCTTAATACACTTCAGTTTTTCATGAAATTAATTTACACAGAATTTTTGTGCAATTTCTTGCAAAATGCACTGGAAATCTGTAAAAAAAAATATATATATATATATATATATATATATATATATATATATATATATTACGTTCATCGTGAGCTTTAGCCAAAATCTTTGCAGCCTTCAAATTTTTTTTTTAATGCTTTCATTTTTGTGTTTGCATTTTGACGACATTCGGAAATTTGTGAACTTGATTTTATGGCCCTTACTGTATATCAATAGTTAAAAAAAACATATTTCTGGAATAATATGAGAATCTCTGAACTTTTTCTATCCAATGTTGATTTTTAAAACTTGATCCTTTATTTTGCTTTGGGATTTTGAGATTTTTTCCCTAAAGATTGTTATCAATAATCATTAATAGTACCGGCATAGAATCATACATTTGTGTCCTGGAGAAACAATAATTCATGATTGGATAGTAATACGTACATATAAAAATTAAATGAAATCAAATTTGTTTTTGTTTTTTTAAAAAAAAAAAAAATGATACTTAGGGCCTGAAAGTGTTGTTGGTACAGTATTAATTTCAAAATATGTTAATAGTGCTGCATTTGAATATGCACAATTAGGACAACTGCTACTTTGAACAAAACATTAAATAGTTGTATACAGTACATGTTACTTACTGACTAAAAAGTTGTTCTGTTGCATTAGCTCCTTAGCTTTTTCCTCCAAGTTCTCAGAAGAGTTAAAGGGCAGAAAGCGATCCAAGCAAGCACATTAGGAAATATTTACCACCAATTGGGATAACTGGTCCATCTGTTGAGTAATCGAGCTATTTAGCATTTGATTCATTATGCGTCCTATAATAAATAAATAAATTCATGTACTGTAGTAGGAAATGTATTATCCTTCATACCAACATAAAAGGGTAATATATCAGAAAGAAGTGCAAAAGGTAACACCAGATTTATCAAAGAAATCAATCCCATTGAAAGCAATAGAGTGTTTTGTGTCACAGTTTTAGAGCCTGGATGCTTTGACACACACTGCAAAGAAGAGTTGCAATTTAGTTTAAGTAATTGGGTGTGAATCATCTTTATATATGAAATGTTACATACTTTTTGAATTATCCCTCATCTTTTATGTGCTTCCAAATGGGAGATTGAAAGTTCTTGTTGCAAACTAAGATTTGACCCATCCAAAACAAAATGTAACAAAATATGGGCTACAATACCTATGGAAACGTTGATGTATGTGATTAATAATTATTTCCACATATTTGAGGCTATTTGGTCCCTTTGCCTGCAATATCAATGTAGCTAAAATAAGTTTTTTTCTCCGCAATATTACAAAGATACGCCCTTTCCTCTGTTGCTCGACTGCTAAAACTCTGACACAGGCCCTCATTCTCTCAATCTCGATTACTGTAACCTCCTGCTGTCTGGCCTTCTTGCCTCTCACCTGTCTCCCATACAATCTATACTAAACGCTGCTGCCAGAATCACTCTTTTCTTTCCTAAATCTGATTCAGCGTCTCTCCTGCTGAAATCCCTCTCCTGGCTTCCTATCAAATCCCGTATCACACACTCAATTCTCCTCCTCACTTAAAGCTTTAACTCTTCTGCTCCTCCTTACATCTCAGTAAAATAAATGAGTACAAAATGATTGGACTCCGAAGAAAATTCGCTTAACTGCACACCACTAATTAAAATATAACTTTTAATGAATTACTTAAAACATAAACTGTATTACCAAATGTGTGTATAACATGAATAAAAAGAGATTAAATCAAAATTAACTGGCACCAGAGTCACCTATGTATTTATGATGGAAAAATCCAACTACCAAATATTAATAGTAGGGTATAGGGGACTGGTGGTACAAATAGTCAGGGTGAATTGGTAGGTAGGAAGAACATACAGAGATAGTAGGAAGGTGTTCTGGTAAGTGCGTCTGCAAGGGGTCATGGTTTATGTATGAGGTGTAAAGTATCAGCGGAGCTACTCATATGCTTTGTTAATCAGGTGTGTTTTAAGGTGGTTCTTAAAGGTGGATAGAGAGGGTGCTAGTCGGATATTGATGGAAAGGGCATTCCAGAGGGGTGGGACTGTTAGTTTGAAAGGTTAAAGGTACACTGGCGACACACTTTATTCGAGCTCGGCTAGTCCCACTAATTCAGGTATACCCGGGTGTATTGAGGTTTGTGACTGTTTTCTGCCCGAGTGCATTGAGTTATTTTCCAGGCAGGGATTGAAGCATTTTATTCCCGCTGGCTGCAATACTGCACAGTATATATATATATATATACTGCATTACAATTCATGAATTTATGCCATCTGGTAGACACGCGAAGCATTGCAGCCTATTAAATCCTAATCATTATCAATTAACAGATCAGCCGCCCATCAGCCAGGCATGAACCCAGGCTGGGAAGGCAAATGCAACGGGGCTTGTCAGAGGTGAGGAGCGGCGCATTCCAGGTATCTGCCGGGTACATACTGGGTATTTGCTCGAATAAAGTGTGTCGCAGCAGTAGGAGAGGGCTTTAGATACAAAAGGGGTTGAGAGAAGACATCCTTGAGTAGAACGCAAGAGTCGGGATGGGGTATAGTGAGAATTGAGAGATGAGATGTAGGGAGGGAAAGGGGAAGGAGTAAGGAGTGATCACAAAATCATACTAATTGAATTGATAGTAGAATGAATTAATGAATATAAATTGATAATCGTGAAGTGGGTGCAAACTGTGAACTGAAAGTGAATCAGTAAAATAAAGGAGTACAAAATGATTGGACTCAGAAGAAAATTCACTTAACTGCACACCACTAATTAAAATATAACTTTTAATGAATTACTTAAAACATATACTGTATTACCAAATGTGTGTATAACATGAATAAAAAGAGGTTAAATCAAAATTAACTGGCACCAGAGTCACCTATGTACTTATGATGGAAAAACACAACTACCAAATATTAATAGTAGGGTATAGGGGACTGGTGGTACAAATAGTCAGTGTGAAAACCCCTCTGGATCAGCTTGCAGAACAAATAGTAAATAGAAGGTAACAGCAGTGAGGGGGAGAGTGAAGTAAATGAATTGATTACAGACTCCACCTAATGTTAATGTGTGCTGTTCAAACACCCTAGTAGTACATCAGTTAATACAAGATATAGGGTGTAAGCACCATAAGTGCAGCCAAAATTGACTAGCACTCGTAGTGCAGCTAGTGTGACAGTGAAATGACTCCACAGCACAGAAGCTACAAAAGACACATAAATAACTGGGTGGAGAGCTAGTAAATAACCTCACTGCCTAACAGACACTATACCAAATAAAGTAGTGACATATAAACTCTGCAAGCCGAAGCAGATGACTAATAACACTGCATTAAAACAGCTCCAAGTAGGACAAAACAAAGAAAATAACCCCTCCAAAAGCGCTAACCTACACTGAAAACGGTATTGAGTGCTAAAAATAATGTGCTAAACAATAATCTGTACTAATGCAAACATCAAAGTGAGAACAAAATCTGTGAAATAAGCAGCTTAGTGACAATAATGACAGGTTATTCCAAACCTGATAACAACAGTGCACAAACAAAATATAAAGTCCCCAGCGCTATAAGTCCAAGATACCGTGATCCTAAAGGAAGTCTTTGATCTTTAAGATGGTAGTTGGGCTTTGATAAAGATGCTCCAGATGGGATGGTGTCCTTGATGCAGATGGATACACCGTCTGAAATAACAGATGACAGACACCTGATTGCGCAGCGTATTTCAACAATCAGAGCCCTATCTAAGATTATGAAGAATCCTACTCACATAGTATACGCCAGTATGTTCAATGGAGAGAATCTGTATTGGCTCCCCTTCTCCTCTGCTCCTCTCACGAACCCCACGTGGAGACAGCTTGCTGGGATCGACCTCAATCCGCAATGGCGTCAGGGATGGTTCCGTTGCGGCACCCCACAGATATGTGGGATAATCTGATTCCATCCAAAATGAAATGTTTCAATTTCTCATCTACTCCAGCATCCTGTTCAAGGACTCTACTTACGTTACTATGGAGACGGGAAGTATAAATACACTCCACTTCCCCTCCTTTGCAAAATTTGTCCCTGATGAAGCTCCATAGCTGGAGGGAAATGTGCGTTGGGCACGCGATGTTGTCAGTCTCCAACTTGGAGCTGTTTTAATGCAGTGTTATGAGTCATCTGCTTCGGCTTGCAGAGTTTATATGTCACTACTTTATTTGGTATAGTGTCTGTTAGGCAGTGAGGTTATTTACTAGCTCTCCACCCAGTTATTTATGTGTCTTTTGTAGCTTCTGTGCTGTGGAGTCATTTCACTGTCACACTAGCTTCACTACGAGTGCTAGTCATTTTTGGCTGCACTTATGGTGCTTACACCCTATGGGGTTCATGCAGTAAGCAGCGGAAAGGCAATTCTCTCCACTTTCCCGCCAAAAATGGCTACCCCTATTCAGTAAGGGGCGAGAAAATGGTCGAGAACCAAAAAAAGCGCCAGTTTTGTTGGCGGATTATTTTTCCCGCCGGTGGCGAGGCGAGAAGGCACTTTCCGCCAAAAATAGAAACATTTTCTGCCACGCTGTATTCTAGTAGTGGCGAGTAGCTTAGCGGAGCTATTCGCCACTCTAGAATGGCGTTTTTCTGGCAAATCAGCCACGCAAGAAAAAGTTGGCAAGTTGATGGTGAGAGGCTGCTGATGTGTGGCGGATCGGCACTTAGAATACTTTCTGGCCTTTTTCCTGGCTGGGAATGATGCCGGTGGTCTCCGGAGCTGATACCATTAATACCAGCACCTGACCCCACCGGCATGCATCCGAGGCAGGAAAAATGCATTTAAAGGCCACTTCATTACCCTAGCGGCTAACCGCTAAGGCAATGAAGGGGTTAAACAGCCGTGCCAGGTTTATTGTGGGTAGCGGGTGTGGGTGAAGGGGGTATTTGGCCCTCGTTGTTTGTTTAGGGCAGGCCTGCACAACTCCAGTCCTCGAGGGCCGCAAACAGGCCAGGTTTTCAGGATATCACTACTTCAGCACAGCTGGCTCAATTAGTGGCTCAGTATGACTAAGCCACTAATTGAGCCAGCTGTGCTGAAGTAGGGATATCCTGAAAACCTGGCCTGTTTGCGGCCCTCGAGGGCTGGAGTTGTGCAGGCCTGGTTTAGGGCTTGCGTGGGGGGTTGCGGGTGCGCTTAACTCCTTCATGACCGTAGCAGTTAATATCGCAACGGTCATGAAGGGGTTAAACCCTCCCGCTACCCATCTGCAAGCCCTAAAAAAACCACCGTTGGGGCTAATACCCCCTCACCCACCCCCGCTACCCACAGTAAAAAGAAAACACACACAACAGCCCCACACTAACTAAAGAAATATATATATATATATATATATATATATATATATATATATATATATATATATATATATATATATATATGTAGAGGTATCAGAACCGTGTTAGCCGAGCTTCAATAATCAAAAAATAAATAGATGATACCGTTCTGTGGCTAACTAAATGCTTTTATTTGTGCGAGCTTTCGAGATACACTGATCTCTTCTTTCGGCGATGTTACAATGAAATTTTATGAGTCATTACTGACACTATCGAACTCTCTTCCCATGAGCGCTAAAGGCCATGTCTGTACATACTGTGCTATATGTATGCACACACAGCTGTCTCTCACACATACTAATACTCCTTATTTCTCCATCCATATACACCAATAGGGACCACATAGTATCCACACACACTTTTAGTTGTGCTACAAACTCTCACATTTCCACACCCACCCACACCATTTATATCCCTCTCACTCCACACACACCTTGTGTAGAGCACTGTTTATACTGTGGGCTCTCCATTCATTTTTATTCACACTGATACACATACACACTCTTTCTTCACTTGCTTTCAGTTACCCTTTGACACCTCTAGCCATAAAACACATCCACACCGGGGGAAGGACAAGCACAGATAACATTCCAAGAGACACTGTTTTCAAGTTATCCTTGCTTCATTCATTGTAACATCGCCGGAAGAAGAGATCAGTGTATCTCGAAAGCTCGCACAAATAAAAGCATTTCGTTAGCCACAGAACGGTATCATCTATTTATTTTTTGATTATATATATATATATATATATATATATATATATATATATATATATATATATTACACCAACAACACCTATACCCCCCTAACATACAGTATAGTAATGGGCACAATGACTATTATCCACAAATGGATAATAGTGCATGTGTCCATTTAAAATACATACAGAACAATAAAGACATTAAATACATGTAGCACTCACCCATGTCCGGCTGCCATGATGAAGGCCATCCTCATCTTCATCCTGCTAATGCCCCATCCGCTTCTGCAAAACAGGCACAAGAATAAAAACATCCAATGTAATGTTCCCTAACCACTTAATCACCATAGCGGTTATTAACCGCTACAGTCATTAAGGGTTTAACCCACCATCACCCACATACCCTCCCCCACTACCCCTCCACCCCCTGAGGCCTAACCACCTGCACCCACTACCCACAAGGGAGGCATACCACATACCCTTGGGGCCAATACCACTCCGCCCACCCCAACACGTACAGTACAATAATGTGCCAAATAACTATTATCCACATAGGGATAATACATTATTTGGCCATTATTAAACACATTAAATACCATAGTAAAATAAAGAAAATTCTACTAACCTCTTAAATAAGAAGGCCCCGTCGCCATCATCATCCTTGTGGTCCGTTGCCAAAATAATACATAGCCAATACATTGCAATGACATTCACATATCAATGAACCCCTTAATCACCTTATCGGGTACTAACCGCAAAGGTAATTAAGGGGTTAAGCCATCCTGGCAATGGCAATACCACTTATCCATAACATCCTCAATGAAATAAAATGCAATTTCCTAAACAAATCTAATGTAATCATCCAATCTAAAGCATCAAATGCCAATCCAAAGTCTCAAATGCCACTTAAAACATTACATTTACATTGTATACATGCTGCATAAAATGTAAGCTACATGTAGATGCTGCAAATCAATGTTAACAATACAATATTCCAACTAAAATAGCATTATATCAAAAGAAGTATACAATTTAATCCAATAAAGTCACCATCAATCAATTAGCATACATTAATTACATCCCCAAACAATTAAAATAGCATCCATACCAATTACACAATTAACTATAGCAACCGTTACAGAGAACAAGTTACCATCATACAAAATAGGACACCAACAATTACAATATACTAATGCAAGCCTCACCATTACCTAAAGTACAGCATAGAAGCCCAAAAATTACATCTATCTAATTATAAAACACATTTAACACACATCTATGCATAGCAGCATAGCTACAATCAGTTAAAATAGTGCAAAGCAAGCTTTTACAACACTATCATTTCTTACCCTGTATGTATATATCTCTCTAGACATACATACATACATACATACAGTGGCAAGAAATGATGTACAATAAAAAAAAAACACATGTAAAAAGCAACAAAAAACACAGTTACATTAAATTCATTTCTTTAGTTCACTTATCATTACTTGACCCACTCACCGACTTCCGTTGAACAGCTTACTCACGAACCAATCCACGAACAGGAACCCATAAAATAATAAACGAGAAAATAATAAACATTAAAATAATAAAACATGACAATCCAGGGGTCTTCTACTTTTAATCCATCTTTATCTGTATTCTTCTATCTTCTTCCGGGGTCTTCTTCCCGTCTGCTGCCACGCCCTGGTCTTCTTTCTTCTCCGGAGGTCCTTCCTCCTCGGCGTCTGGCTTCAAAATGAGACGACATAGGCTTTTAAAGGCCTATGACGTCACATTTTCGGCATGGTTCCCACGGCCCTGATTGGGCCGTGAAAACCATGTGTTTTGGCCAATGCAAAAAAAATGATGACGTCACTTAAAGGCAATGAAAGCACAGCCAATCAGAATGGCTTTGCTTCAATTGCCTTTAAGATGACATCATGAAAAGACACATGGCCTCCCTCACATGGTACGGTAGCCAATCATAGCGTGGGAACTCCATCCCAACTCTGATTGGCTCTAGTAGACCATGTGACAGAGGCTTGGGGAAGAACGGATATGACATCATTGAAAGCCTGTCACATGGTACTTTTATGTCTGAAGCACTTCTTCCTATTATGTGTTATTTGTATTATTTGTTATTTATATGATTGTCACATGTAGCACTGCTGTGAAGCCCTATGTACATTAATGGCGTTATATAAATAAAGACATACATATATACATATAATTGCGAATAACAATTCAACATCTGCTTTATTCATGCATCTGCAAAGTACTATGATCCTCTCTTACTTTTGTTCTCTATTTTTCAGTTCAGTCTCCACAATTTTTTTTTACTTTAGATCAATAAAATCTAAATAAAAAATTAAATAAATATGCCTGGGCTTCATTATAAAACTTATCAGGAGGAATTTAACAACTTCATCACGTGAAGACTTTAAGAAGAAGCAGGAGGTTGATATGATGAACTGCTGGCCATTACTGGATTTACAGATGCAACTGCGTGTTCTGGATCAATGTCTGAGGAAAATCCCTAAGCACCTCACAAACACTCCGCTAGATAGTCCATAGCAGGCTGTAATGGTTCAAATGAACACAGTAGGGGTTCCTCCGTTTTGTTAATGGGACTCGCGCTGTGTGAATCCTGCTGGACTGCATTTGTCTGTAAGAGACGTGCAGTAAGAGATAGAGTGACTGATTCAGTCTATCTTCACACCTCTGACAGGCGATCGTGCGTCTTTAATATTATTTTAATAACACAGTATTGAAGCAGGGGGTCTCCGGATCTGAATCACATTAATTTCAGGTCTGGGGATCCCCTGCTTCATGAGTATTAGTGTTTGTACTGTAATGTTTATTTGGGGTGGAGGAGGTGGGTGAAGGGGGAAGTTGCCCCAGGGTGGGTGGTTAGGCCTCTAGGGTGGGAAGTGGAAGTGGTTAACCCTTTCATTACCATGGCTGTTACTACCGCTAAGGTAACGGAGGTGTTAACCCCTCCCCAACTTTCCCAGTAGGCCTAAACACCCACCCTGTGGAAACTACCCTGTCACTCACCTTCTCTACCCCAAATAAACCAGGTAGTCTGGCTTAACCCCTTTATTGCCTTAGTGGTTAGCCACTAACGTAATGAAGCTGCTTTTTATTTTATTTTAATAATACAGTATTGTAGCAGGGGGTCTTCAGAGCTGATCTACATTGATTTCAGTTCTGGGGACCTCATGCTTCCAGAGTTACAGGCCCCAGTATGGGGTACCGGTATCCCTCTGCTTTTTAAAAATCTCCCTGTCACGTGGGCTGTGACGTGAGAGAATTTAAACATGGCTGCTGGGATACCGGCACCCGATACCAGGGCCTGGTTTTGGCTGCTGGTTTCTCAGCAGCCATGTTTAAATTCTCCCGCATCATGGCCCACGTGACCGGGAGATTTAAACAAAGCAAGGGGATACCGGTACCCCATACCGGGGCCTGTAACTCAGGAAGCAAGGGGTACTCGGACATGAAATCAATGTGATTCAGCTCCAGAGACCCCCTGCTACAATACTGTACTTAGGGTTGCAGGTGTTTTTTTCAAAAATACTGGACTCAATGGTGAAAGGTGCATCAGGTCACTATGTCCCGGGAGGAAAATACCGGACACATACATGTCCAGTATTACAGTACCTCTCATTTTTTACTGGACATAGTATCCAAATACAGGACAGTCCAGTTCAATACCGGACACATGGCAACCTTAACTGTACTATTAAAATAAAATAAAAGCCCTGCGATTCCTTGTTAGAGGCATGCAGGTAGAGTGATTGATTCAGTCTATCTCTTAGTGTGTGTGTCTAACAGACAGTTGCAGCCCGGTAGGATTCAAACAGCATGGGTCCCATTAAAACAGAGGGACCCCAGCTGTATTAATCCAATGGGCCATTAAGTCTAACCATTGGGATCTCGCAGCTACAGAGTGGATGCTGTCCTGGGCCTGTAAGGTAAGGCTGGAGGTCCAGAACCGACAGTTTCGTCTGTATTATTATTTTGCATAATTCAGAAATACCAAAGTATGCAAAGTAAACATTTGCAAATTCCTACAGCTACATAAAATTTATGTTTTTACTTACAGTACTTATCCAAATTAACTTAATAATTTATTAGAAGTGCACTTCCTCTACTAACAAATATCAGTCTAATTACTCAGGAAGGCAATTAATTTTTTCTTAAATACTGAAAAGACCATATTAAGCATGACCCACAGTTTAGGTTAATTATGTAACAAATAATGCCATGGACACTACAGATTTTGCATTTGAAAATTAGGGCAAAGAGGTGATCAGAAAAGCAGTGTGTGAGTGGCTTCAGTAAATGTAATCTAATTAACTAATTTAAATGACTGAGATGTTCTAAATCTATTTTACACTTACATTTTAAAGGATTCGATTAAATCTGTGTCATGCAATTTATTTATTTAATAAAGATTGTTACTGCACCGACACACTTTATTCGAGCAAATACCCGGTATGTACCTGGCAGATACCTGGAATGCGCCACTCCTAACCTCTGACAAGCCCCGTTGCATTTGCCTTCCCAGCCTGGGTTCATGCCTGGCTGATGGGCGGCTGATCTGTTAAATGATAATGATTAGGATTTAATAGGCTGCAATGCTTCGCGTGTCTACCAGATGGCATAAATTCATGAATTGTAATGCAGTTTATATATATATACTGTGCAGTATTGCAGCCAGCGGGAATAAAATGCTTCAATCCCTGCTTGGAAAATAACTCAATGTACTCGGGCAGAAAACAGTCACAAACCTCAATACACCCGGGTATACCCGAATTCGTGGGACTAGCCAAGCTCGAATAAAGTGTGTCGCCAGTGTATGTAAACTAATTTCTCTCATTTCTTTCTCTCCATAGAGGAGCAGAAGGCTGTTGTTTCTCTCCGGATCTTTTCCTGTGAAGGGTTTATGGACTAACAATACAGTCCAGCCGGTTGGCGCAAGTTAACCCCGGTCATGGACATCCACGGAGTTCTATGGTACCATTGTACAACTGTGGACATCACATCAACTGGCAAGACATCTGGTTTGCACATTTTCAGCGATTGCAGATTGCAATTAAATACTTGGTCTCCCGAAATCAATTCTATCTACCTGCAGAGGCTTCAGGTGATGGGTATGGGACTGACGTAATTCCTGATTCAGCACAATTGTCTTCTGCACTTTAGACGTAGGAGAACCAGTGATACCTGCACTACTGATGAGCAACTGGATTTGTCTATCATCTGCCAGACCGGTAATATAGTTTATTCATCTTTATCTACCACATGGATTGTATACAGGACTCCCTATAAACATTACAAGTAATACACACTGCTGTTTATTGTTCCAGTCACTCACACTGACTCTAATTTCAGCTTTAGAGACTCTTTGAGTCCTCAAGGCAATTTTTGCTCTCCTCCCATGTGGAGATTACAGCTTGATCTAATGTTATACTGATATTTATTTAAGTATATGTTTTATATTTATGTAGCGCAGTTTCCCCCACCCTATGGGCAATATGGTGGCTACTGAGTGTGTGGTGCTTTACCTGTTACTCACAGGAGGCCTGAACCTCTGCTGCTCAAAGCCTGGGGTGTACCTGATCCGTCTGGTGACAGTGCTTCCACCTATGAGGGATCCTATCTATACTGGATAACCCTATCACAGGACAATATACCCAGTAACACACACCAGAGTATGGTATAACTGTGTTTACGAGGCACAAACTTAGAACACATATATAATATGCAACAACACCTTATAATATGTATATTGATATACCCACAAAGTATTCACACAATACTTTGGTGCAGGGGCACCAGTGTCCCAGTGGCCAGCCCACAATAAGCACTCCCACCCCAAGAGTGTCTGACAGCGCTGACCACAGTAGAATGCTGGTGCACTTGAAGATAGAGTACGCCTGCCGGGTGCTCCAGCAACGACTGAAGACAGAGGTCTGTCCGGTCCCACGCCGTCACCGTCAGCGATGCCGTCTGCCTCCACGTGGGGCGGTATCCAGCTGGAGGGTCCCACCATAATGGTCTCTCTCTGTGTGGTGATCTGGTCCCAGACCACCAGATATCAGGTTGTCGCAGCGTCCTGGCTGTGTCCTTCACGCTTGGTACTATAGGGGCAGTGTCCCTATCTACTGGGCCTGTCACTACAGCAGCCACAAGCTGAAAGGGAGGAGTTGGGCCCTAAGGGTTTCTCTGGCCTAGTGCAGGGGTCACAGACACCCTGCACACTCACCCTCACCCTTCCGTGTCCCAGCTCCAACTGGCATGGCTTGCAGCATGCCAAATGTATCCACTTGAGTGCAGGGAGAAGGCTGCAGCCCTATTGGCTGTGCTGGCTCATGTGACTAGCAGCCCCTGGGGCTGCTAGCAATTGTAGTGCCCCTGTGGAGCAATAACTAATATGGCCACCACTGATAATGCCTGCTGTGCATGCACAACTCTTCCCCAACTGGCTGCTGTAGGCTCAGATGCTCTGTACATGCACAAGGTGCCGCCTGCTTGTGCGCCAACTCCAACATGGCGGCCCCCGCTAGCCGGGTGTGTCGCAGAGCTTCAGAACGCCGTAGGCTTTCCCCTCACTGACCGCAACTTACAGCAACTTGCCGGTGGTTCCCCTGCTGTAGCGGAGGTAAGCAAGGAACCAAGGGGCCAAGGGGAAGCCCAGAGGGAGACCTGCCCACATGTATTTTATATCTGCTATTGAACATAGGTTGTCCTATATTTTAATAAATTGTTATATACCTTCACACATGCATTAGGAGTGTGCACTTTTCCTAATTTTGTACACAAGTGCTTTAGGGTTAGTTTGTTCCTGGAAGAGCTACCTCACAGAGCTTGAGAAAAGACCTTGTGGTCAGAAACATACGTCGCTCTGGGGTTTCTGGCTCTGGGGTTTCTTTGATTGCCTGGTGAATTTCTTGGATTAAACAACTTTTAATTTTGAGTGTACTGTGGACTCCATCATTTTGTATATCTTACAGGCCGGTCGGTGTTCCCTGTCTATCCGCTAGCACCTGGATTTCTGATAAGTATTTATTACTATTTTTCTGAGTATAGTCCTTTGCTTGTGTGCACATATATATATATATATATATATATATATATTTGCATAGCGTCATCCATGTACATTGCTCTTCTCACCAGTAATGGATGCAACAGAATATAATAAAATGTAATAGAAAATGTGAATAATCACTTAAATCATGAAAGTAAACATTAGGAAAAAGGAGTCCAGCCTCAAAGAGCTTACACTCTAAGTTATATGTAGGGAGAATTTCCACACAACAGGTATTTTGACAAGTATGTCTGCAAGGGCTGAGTACTTTGGAGCTACTGAAATGCTTAATTTAAGAGGTGATATTTGAGACGAGCCCTGAAGGTTAAGAGAGAAGTTGCTTGACAGATATCGAGAGTGAGGGAATTTCATAGGTGCAAGGCAGTAAGTGAGAGATTTCAGGTGGGGGAGGACTTTAGATATAATGGGGTAGACAGAAGACACCATTGAGCAGAAGGAAAAGGCAAACAGTGTTAAAGTGAGAAATTACGAGGACAGAGAAGTGTATCATCTTGAATGAGAGAAGCAGAATTTTGTAATTAATATTGAATTTCACAGGAAGCTAAGAAAGTGATTTCAGCAGTTTAGCAAAAGAGACACATTAAGTGAATTGATTATATCATAAACATTTGGAATATATTGTAGGGGGGGAAAGGGAAGATGTAGAAGGTTCCAATAGTTAACATGGGAGAGGAGAGGAACTTTTTTTTAACAAAAATCATCAAGTTTTAGTGACTGTGAGAGGAGAATTTGAGGGAAGAGTCAAATCTAACACCTAGGCACTGTGCTTGTGTTTCTGGGTGTATGATAGTGCTATTGACAGTAATTCTGGAGCAAGGTTTGGGAGGAAGTATAAGGAGCTCAGTCTTGGACAGCAGGTATAAGGTAGAGTTGAAAAGTTAATTTGTGTCATAAACATAGAAGTGATATTTGATCTAAAAAGTTGTGATGAGATCATCTAGAGCGAAAAGAGAATACAGTGGCGACCAACTTTATTCTTACTTGGCTAGCTCCGCGAATTTCAGAATATCCCGGTGATGTGCGGTTTTGTGTCGTTTTCTCCCGCTGTGTATTGCGTTATTTTCGCGGCTATGATTTAAGCATTTTATTCCCGCTGGCTGCAATACTGCAATGCCGTGTAAAAACGCATGGGGGCGTTTGCGAGCTGTTGTCTTTGAAGCCGAGAAATTCATTAATTGTAATGCAGTATATACTGTATATTTACAGTATATACTGTATAACAACAACCCCTATAACCCCTAACATACACATACAGTACTGTATATGCACATCAATGATACTATAGGTCATCCCCTGGCGAGATGTGTTTGCAGCAGAGAGAGAACCGCTGCTCTCTCTGCGCAAACATCGGCACATTAAAAATTATTTAAAATACATTTTTATTCATAGTTTAGATGTGCAGGGGGTCTCCGGAGCTGAACCGCGTTGGTTTCAGGTCCGGGGACCCCCTGCTTCCCGAGATACAGGCCCCTTTATGAGGTGCCGGTATCCCTCTGCATTTAAAGGTCCCGATCACGAGACCGCGGCATGTAAACAAAGCAGAGGGATACCGGCACCCCCTAAAGGGGCCTGTATCTCAGGAAGCAGGGGGTTCCCGGACCAAAAACCAATGCGGTTCAGCTCATTTCCTTTAATAAACCTAACTGATCTTACAATCTAAATCATCAAATGCCAATGAAAAACCTCACATTCCAATCAATACATTGCATTTACATTGTATTTATGATGCATAAAATCTATGCACCATATACATTTTCAAATGAATGTGAAAAATATCATTGCAAGCTAAATACAAATACTGTACTCCAAACAAGTCAACTTTTTTAACCAATCAAGTAAACAAAAATCAATATACAGTATAAGCAGTGTTCGACAAACCTATATATTTGCTCGCCCCGGGCGAGTGGATTTAACCCCCGGGCGAGTAAATATTGGCCCAAAAGCACACGTTTGGTACTAGGTGGCGAGTAGATTTTTTTGTGTGGCGAGTAGATTTTTTGGTGATTTGTCAACCACTGAGTATAAGTACCAACCAGAAAACAAAATTTAAAACAAAAGCTAACCCTTACAATACCAAGGATTACATCTATCTAATTGTAAAAAACATTATACTGTACACACATTGAAGCATTGCAATAAACAACATACAGTACAGTACATCCCCTGTATCTCCCTGCCTTGAGTGTAATCTGTGTAAAGCCCCCACCCCCCTAATGTTTCTGTTAAATCACCCTGCCTTGAGTGTAATCTGTTTAAAGCCCCCTCTCCCCTAATGTTTCTGTTAAATCTCCCTGCCTTGACATTGAAAGCTTGTTACATGGTACTAGAGCCAATGAGAGCGTGGTAACTCCATCCCTACTCTGATTGGCTGTAGTACGTCACATCCTTTTCCCCCCGAAGCCTCTGTCACATGGTATACTAGAGCCAATCAGAGTAGGAATGGAGTTCCCACGCTCTGATTGGCTACCATACCATGTGAGGGCGGCCATGTGTCTTTTCATGACGTCATCTTAAAGGCAATTGAAGCAAAGCCATTCTGATTGGCTGTGCTTTCATTGCCTTTAAGTGACGTCATCATTTTTATTTTTATCGGCCAAAACACATGGTTTTCACGGCCCAATCAGGGCCATGGGAACCATATGACGAAAATGTGACGTCATAGGCCTTTAAAAGCCTGTGTCGTCTCATTTTGAAGCCAGATGCCGCGGAGGAAGGACCTCCGATGAAGAAAGAAGACCAGGGCGTAGCCGAAGATGGAAAGAAGACCCCGCCCCGCCCGGAAGAAGATAGAAAAAAGAAGAATACAGATGAAGATGAAGATGGATTACAATCAGAAGACCCGTGGATTGATTTGGATTTTTAGTTTAATGTTTATTTTTTTGTATGGTTTATTATTTTATGGGTTCCTGTGCCTGGTGGACTGGTTCGTGAGTAAGGTGCGCAACGGGAGTCGGTGGGGGCAAGTAATGGTAAGTGAACTATAGAAATGTATTTTATTTAACTTGTTAATTTTTTTAAAAGCTTTTTTAACATGTGTATTTTTTTTTTGTGGTATATCATTTCTTGCCACTGTATGTATGTATGTATATAGTATGTCTAGAGAGAGATATACATACAGGGTAAGAAATGATGTTGTTTTAAAAGCTTTCTTTCATGTGTTTTAAAATAATTTGTCTATGCTGCTATGCTTTATTGTGTGTTTAAAGTATTTTAAAATTAGAAAGATGTAATTGTTGATATTGTATGCTTGTGTTCAGGGCTAGCCTTGGTTTTAAAGTTTGTATTCTGGTTGGTACTTATATTTTTTCACATGCTGAATTGTTCTGCTCCAGGCGTAAATTTGTTAATTGTTTCATTGTTCGGAATGGACTGTCAATTGTTTAGGGATGTAAATAATGATTGCTAATTGATTTTTGTTTACTTGATTGGTTAAAATAGTTGACTTGTTTGGAGGTACTGTACTGTATTTGTATTTAGCTTGCAATGATATTGTTCACATTCATTTGCAGAATGTATATAGTGCATAGATTTTATGCATCATTTATAGAATGTAAATGCAATGTATTGATTGGAATGTGAGTTTTTTCATTGGCATTTGATGATTTAGATTGTAAGATCAGTTAGGTTTATTAAAGGAAATTCATTGTAATGTAGTGTGTCTGTATGGAGAAGTGTTATTTGTAGTACAGTATGGGTTTGATAACCCTTCTACATTTATTTGTATATTGGTTCATCAAGTGTGTGTATATACTGTATATATATATATATATATATATATATATATATATATATATATATATATATATATATATATATATAACATACACAGAAGAGCGAATACCGCATCACTACCAATAAGTAAAGCAAAGTCAAAACCTACCTAAATCAGAAAAATATATCTGAAATAGTTATAGCAAAAGTATAAGCTGTAGGTGGTGCTAGAGGAAAGAAATGAATATGGAAACACAGAAAAAGAAAACCTCTAAAGTAGCACTCAGACAAGTCTTTGCAAAAAATAGAAAGGGTACTTTAATTAAATTCAAAAGAAATAACAGACATACAAACAACTGACTGGAGAGCCTGCTTGACTAAAAAATGAAAAAAACAAATGGACAGAAAAAAACAATTTTTTTTTTGATACAACACAATATAATAGACCAAAAAAAATATGAAAATATGATGCCCTTAAGAAACTAGCTTACTGTGGGAACAAAAGTTCCCGCAATAAAGCAATATAGACCGGCCGGTCACCACATATATAAGAGACTGAAAAACATCATAGGTCTACATAAATAAGCATGGAAAAATACACAAGAAATAACATAAGTGTTATGCTGATAGCAGTAAAAATGTCACTAGCAAAGTGTAAACCTATTGCAACTCAGGTGATGCTAGAGCAAGGGAGACATATAAATGAGTATATTTAGTGACCCAAATACATAGATTGAAGCAGATGGGAAACAAAAAAAGGGAGGGATAAAATAACCCAAGATACTCAGCTCCTTGATGTAAAGATACTGCAAACCTAAATCAGCACAGCACAGTCCACTGAAAAAGTCCAAGCATGTAGGACATAGATGGAAGTCCAAAATAGGGCAGAGGCAGGCAGGATCAACAGCAGCAAAAATTAAAATTAGCCCACTAACGCGTTTCGGCAACTAAGCCTTCTTCACGAGTGGTACTAAGGCTATGTAGCAGGGGCATTTAAATAGTTAGCAGACAATTACAAAATTTGCGCCAAAAAAACACATATAACACATGAAATCAATTACTTTGGTAATACATGCTGTTGATTGGTATCGGTGGTGTTTTACAGCTGTGTGGTAAGATGTTTTGATGCTGGGATATTCTCAGTATCCACTTCCTGAAGCGAGGTGTCTTTATCAAACCCTCGTGAGAATTGTGCATGAATCTCCACACATGCGCACTGTGTTGTAGCTGTTGCGCCCGCCATCTTTGTTATGGTATTGACTTTTGCCATTAGTGATGTCATTTCCTATAGCAGACGAGTGAAGAGTCTCACGAGATTTGTCCCTTACTTCCCGCACATGTGCAATGCATATTGCTCTATTGCGGCGGCCATTTTTGAAAGGGTAAAATAGCCCTCAGCAGAATTCTGATCTTTATTGGACAATAACGTAAGGGCAAGTCCTCGCGCATGGGCAATATATGTTTAAGATGCCCAGACACTTCATTCAGAGTGTCACAGCAGAACAATGAGTCCACTTTAGATAGCAGTAACAGCATCCTTTATATCTTCGTAACACCATTAGATCACAATGCAACAACCACCTATTAAAGCATTTGTTTGGTGCATCTGTAATAGGAATTTCATCCTTAAAGATATCCTCATTGATTGGTTGGTATCCTAATCTTTTGTTGGTGGATACCCATACACATAGGGGGAGTAGTATCACATCTGGACAATAGGGTGGCATCCCATGCAAGTACAGAAGCAACCTGCATATAAGGGATAAAGGCTGATCTATGGTGATGAGAGAAAAGAAAAGGCGAAAGTTAAAGCAATTTTTACAAAACATCCCGCAGCTTGGTTAGGACACATCATTGATACTGTAGTTTGGGAAACAGAAAAATAAAGGAAAATGTTATTATACCAAAATATCCGCAAATATAATAAAAGGAGGACGGTAATCTGGGAAAACTGTCGAGACTGCTGATAAATTAATTATAAAAAAACAAATCAAAACCTAATTCCTTTAAACCAAAATCCTCCATAAAACGTATATAACACTATTACTTAATTGCTTCCATGAGGAATCTGCAGTAACACCTATAATTGAAAAACAAGATGATGGTTTAACTTGCAATGAAAACAGAAATGGTAGATGATGGAATAAACAGGTCACATTATAGGAACATAGAAAAACCCAAATAGTCGTTAATATATATATATATATTAGAGGTATGTAGAGGTATCAGTATGTAGAGGTATCAGTACCGTGTTAGCCGAGCTTCAATAATCAAAAAAATAAAAAAATAAATAGATGATACCGTTCTGTGGCTAACGAAATGCTTTTATTTGTGCGAGCTTTCAAGATACACAGGTGTATCTCGAAAGCTCGCACAAATAAAAGCATTTCGTTAGCCACAGAACGGTATCATTTTTTTTATTTTTTTGATATATATATATATATATATATATATATATATATATATATATATCTGTATATCTGTATATATATATACTGTATATACTGCTGCGGCCGAGTTTATTCAAGCATTTGCCCGTTCTCGGCCGCAGCAGTAACCTGGCGCACGCCGGAGGGTGCCGGGCGCGCGCCGAAGCAGCGGAAGAGCGCCCTCTGATCGGGGCGCTCTCCCTCCCGCTGCCGGGTCCGCCGGGTCCCTCGGAACCCCCTGCCACCGTCCCCCACATCGCGGGACACCAGGGCTCCCTGGGGAAGCCCTGGACGCGCGTGCATGGGGCGCTGGCACCCGATGACGCGTGACCGCGCATCGGTGACGCGCGGCACGCCGAGGGAGTGGGGCTAGCAAGCCGGGGCATCCCCCGGCTTGCGGAACTAGCCCTGCTCGAATAAATCGTGTCGGTAGTGTATAGTTGCATGATGAAGCAACTGTAAAAATTCATGGGTGAAGGGTGGGTATCGGGCCAGTGTGGCTTAACCCCTTAATTACCTTTGCGGTTTTTATCCGATAAGGTGTTTAAGGGGTTAATTGATATCGGAATGTAATTGCAATGTATTGGCTTTGTTTTGGCAATGTATTTTGTGGACAAGACAAGAATGTTGCTGGCGACGGAGACTTCTTCTTGATGAGGTCAGTAGCACTTTATTATTTATTTGAAAATGCTAGTTAATGTTTTTAATAATGGGCAATTAATCTATTATCCATATCTGGATAATAGTTTTTGCACATTATTGTACTGTAGGTGTTGGGGGGGTGGGGGTGTATGTATTGAATGTATAGGCCAGGTTTATTTTTTTTACATTCAGGGTTTGTTCTGTGGTTCCGTGTGAGACCTCTGGAGACCACCTGTGGTTTCCTCGGGTATCTCACGGGTACCAGGCTGGTGGTTCCACGGGTGACACATGCGGGGATGAAGCGGTGGCCTCACATCTGTGTGGGCACTGCGGACCCGGAGTCTGTGGGGTTAAAGCTGTGTGGTCCCACTTCTGTGGGGGGACCGCTGACCCGTAGGTGAGGGGATGAAGATGTGTGGTCCCACTTCTGTGGAGGCACCGCGGACCCATAGTGAGCACCCGTGAGTTCCCCAGACCCCCGTGGGAACCACCCGAGGCCCCACAGACACCTGTGGGTCTGACCCGGGGCTCCCAGACATCCTTGGGCCTACAGTGGGGACCCAATTGTGGCCCACGGTGACCCAAGGAGACCACCTGGGGGCCATGGTGCTGGCGGGACCCACCAGCAGGCCTCCAGAACCTGTTTGAAAAGGGCTGCTGGTACCCTGTAGGTCTGTCAGGTGCCCCACCAGCCCACCGGGGACTCGCATGGGGCTGCGTTATGAACCCTGTTTGTAAAAGGATAAATCTTGTATTTATGGGGGGCACAGGGGGTGGGTATTGTATTTAATAAATATAATGATGTTTATTGTGGGTCACTATTGTTTTTTTTGTGGGTACTGGGGGTGGGGGGGGGGGTTCCCCAATGGTATGTGGGTAGGCCTCCCTTGTGGGTAGTGGGTAAGGGGGGTTAGGCCTCACGGGGTGAGGGGTTAGTGTGGGAGAGTATGTAGGCATCCCGAGTGGTGGGTGAGGGTGGGTTAACCCCTTAATGTTAATTAGCCCCTATTTTAATTAGCCCCTTAATGTTAATTAGCTATTAGGTAGCCCCTGAGGAAGTAGAGTAACGTCTACGAAACGCGTAGGGCAGGTGACACTGTCACTTTGTTATTTGGTTATTGTAGATTCACTTGGGACAATTGTTCTGGAGCATTTTAGTCCTGCTAGCTCCCGGTTATCAGACCGCATCAACTGTCCCTTTAAGGGCACGGGCACACTCGCGCACGGGCGCGCTGAGATAGCCTGTGAATCAGGAGGAGGAAGTGAGGGGAGACGGCCACACGTGCTGTTGTGCTGTGCACCCTACGAACCAGCCTCCGTCACCGGCATTGTTCCTGTGAATACCTGAAGGGACTTTGTGGACGTGAGTCACGGCCTGGCAGAGCTTCAACTCTGCAAGGACATCACCTGCGCCGAGAGGACTCTGATATTACATTGCGTGTTTATTCCCTGCTGATTGTAAGTAGGGCTCTGATTTTTCCACCCCGGATGACCAACTGTTCTCTGTATTTGTCAATGCCAATTTTATAGCATAGTTCTAGTTTTAATAAATTGTTTATTTTAATTGTCACTAGGAGTCTCACTGTTTAATGTGATTTGTAGTGCAGTACTGGTTTACCCTACAGTGTTACACTATGATTTGTGTTTGTTTTTTTCTCATTTCATGGCCTGTCAAGCAAGTGTGCGGATTCCGTGAGGAATACAGGACTTTACATTGAATATTTGGCGCCAGGTTTTTTTTTTCCACAAATTTTCTGTTTGTGCTAGCAGTAGGTACCAGGCAGCCTAACTTTATGTTAAAGGTATTTTGTAATATATCACATTGGTGTTTAAACTTCAGCGCTTTTTTCACATTTTTTTTCTTTCACATAATGTATAGGGCTTTAGTTATAAGGGGTTAAGTGAGATATGATGTTTGTATATATATTCTATACTAATGGTGATATACAGTGTCAATAGTGGGGGATGATCTCTGGACGCCATGGAGCCCACTACGGCTGGGGGCGCTAACCACTAAGAAAAAACCTAAGCCTGTCCTGATCTCCATACCAACGCAGATCCAACTCAGCTCTCCTGACCCTAACAGGTATCCGCACCACACAACAGGTAGCAGAAGCTGTGTATCTCCTTCTGGGGGAGGGGGGAGGAACAATGCTATACTTGGATACTTGGATGCTTCAGTTAGTCTTGATGTCCTTAGCAATGTTTAGAACAGCTTTAAATTATGTTTAGATGGATTGGAAGTGGCACACAGAGGATCCCGATCATGTGACATGCCTGGACAGCCGCCAGCATCTGTTGCGACACATCATAGTTACATAGTAACTGGCAGCGGTTGCTATGCTGTCGGTCTCTCTGGCAGCGCCTGCTGATGCTCCTAAGCCTCTCATAGAATCAGATTTGAAAATGTTGAGGTTGTTACACCTTGTAAAAACGGAAGCTAGGTATTGTTGCCAATCAGATGTAATGGCACTATAAAAAGCAGTCAGTTACGGCAGTATGTGCTAGACAAAGAACCAGTGTGGTTCAAAACATCACACTATTTTTATCTTGTTGGTTGCAATAGTACGGTTATATTTATACCTGGAGAGTGGACTTTTGTTTTTGTCTCTCCCAGGTGCTTGCTTGCTCTTTCTTGCTCTCTCCCTCTCTCTGGGTGTTGACTAGTAAAGTACATTAGGAGTTAACAGTAGAGTAGAGGTTCACTCCTCCCACTGGTGACACAGCAGACTTTGTCACAAGAGGTATAAAGGAAAGGAGCACAAGATTCTAGGAGTGAGTTCCAGCATGGCAGTTACAGAGATTAGAGGTAAGGAAGATGTCCCCCAGAGTATATCTGAGGTCAGGCCCCTCTTTTATTGTGTTTCAGACAGGGAGAGTGGCCTAGCAGTTAGGATCCTTTAGTAAAGCCATATGAAGTAAGTGCATGTCCTAAGCAGGGTAATGCAGTCATGCTTCAGTGGCAAAGCAGAAGTGTCACCAGGATGTCTGGGGATCAGCCCTTCAAGGAGATCCCCATCCAGTGTTCAGTACCCCTCCCCGAGGAAGTGACAGTTCCAAAGCAGGAGTGGGGAAGAAACAGTAACCTTGCACAGACCAAGCTAGGATCTCAGCAGGGTCCCACATTAAAAGGGGCTGCAAGGATGTTGATAATACAGGGGGGGGGGGGCAGGACCGCCAGATAAGTATCACTAAAGTAACAAAGAGATGCACCTCCCATGTGTATTGAATTGACACACAGGGAAGATCTACATAAGTAGTAATATCAGTAAGGACTGAAATAAGTGTAACCATTTCAATTAATATTTACAGTGACTGCAGTTTTCCCAAGCCCGGGAAAACTAATAAAGATTGAGGTTGTACTATAAAAATTCCTGGCGCCCATCTTTTCCATTGCCCAGAAGACCAGTAACAGCTCCTGAGACAAAGTAAATCAATGCGGATGCCTAATAGACACTACCACGATGTAACCTCCCTTGGGACCCGGGCACTGAGGGTTACACTGGCGACACACTTTATTCGAGCTCGGCTAGTCCCACGAATTCGGGTATACCCGGGTGTATTGAGGTTTGTGACTGTTTTCTGCCCGAGTGCATTGAGGTATTTTCAGGCAGGGATTGAAGCATTTTATTCCCGCTGGCTGCAATACTGCACAGTATATATATATATACTGCATTACAATTCATGAATTTATGCCATCTGGTAGACACGCGAAGCATTGCAGCCTATTAAATCCTAATCATTATCATTTAACAGATCAGCCGCTCGTCAGCCAGGCATGAACGGGGCTTGTCAGAGGTGAGGAGCGGCGCATTCCAGGTATCTGCCAGGTACATACTGGGTATTTGCTCGAATAAAGTGTGTCGGTGCAGTACATATATGGGTTATGGGTTACTTATATATACAGCTGTAGCAATGGTAATTGCTACTGTTGGCGCTTTGTTGTTGGATATGTTGTGATATTTTGTGTTATCACTGCCATTGAATCCTATGGAGACTTTCATATCCTGCGTTATAACGCAATATTCTGTATTATTAGTAGGGACAATAATGCTTGATATATATTGTGACAGGGTCATTGACTCCGTGTATGTGAATAGGAGATGGCAGTATGCATGCTATCCAGTAAACGAGGGGTTAACTCAGCTTGTCAAGCAGACCACAGGTGATTTGAATTAAGCTCCTTCACCTGCTTTAAAACAGGAAGAGGAAATACCTCTGGGGTGGCAGTCTCTCTCTCTGAGGCATAGAGGGAAGACAGAGGAAGTGTTAAGACAAACACAAGCTGCCCAAAGCGAACCTGTCCCAAGAGGGGAGAATAAAGCTCCCAGGTAAGGAGCCAACTGCGTTTGCTGTACTTTATTGGGCTGGAATAGGTTAGCTAGCCAGCCAGATAGTTAGCCTGCACTTTTGTTTAGTTAGTACCCCGACCGGGGTTAGGATTTTTGTTTCGTTTCAATTTTAAAGGGACAGTGTACCCATTGTTTAGTTACCGTTTTTGGACAAATAAACCCATCAGCATTATTTCACCGGAAAAGACGTGTTGTCTCCTCACTTACCACGACCATCCTGTCACACGATATATATATATCAATGCAAAATACAGTATATGCAACTTTTTGTATAATATACACAAAACAATGTCTTACCATACACTTGCAGTTTTTCAACAAGATTTCCCAAATCCAAGTTTAATTGGCATTACTTGGCCCCACGACTCCCGTTGAACACCTTATTCACGTACAAAACCACCGGGCACAGGAACCCATAAAATAAAAAACTATAAAAAAATAAACATTACACTAAAAATTCAAATCAATCCACGGGTCTTCTAATTGTAATCCATCTTCATCTGTATTCTTCTTTCTTCTAGCTTCTTCCGGGGTCTTCTTCCCATCTCCGGCCACGCTCTGTCCTTCTTCTTCTGTAGGAGGTCCTTCCTGCTCGGCGTCTGGCTTCAAAATGAGACGACATAGGCTTTTAAAGGCCTATGACGTCACATTTTCGTCATGGTTCCCACGGTCCTGATTGGGCCGTGAAAACCATGTGTTTTGGCCGATAAAAAAAAAAATGATGACGTCACTTAAAGGCAGAACGGAGCCAATCAGAGTAGGGATAGACTTCCCACGCTCTGATTGGCTCCCGTACCATGTGACAGGCTTTCAATGACGTCACATCCGTTCTCCCCCAAGCCTCTGTCACATGGTATACTAGAGCCAATCAGAGTAGGGATGGAGTTCCCACGCTCTGATTGGCTACCGTACCATGTGGGGACGGCCATGTTTCTTTTCATGACGTCATCTTAAAGGCAATTGAAGCAAAGCCATTTTGATTGGCTGTGCTTTCATTGCCTTTAAGTGACATCATCATTTTTTTTTTTATCGGCCAAAACACATGGTTTTCACGGCCCAATCAGGACCGTGGGAACCATGACGAAAATGTGACGTCATAGGCCTTTAAAAGCCTACGTCATCTCATTTTGAAGCCAGACGCCGAGGAGGATGGACCTCCTACAGAAGAAGAAGGACAGGGCGTGGCCGAAGACGGGAAGAAGACCCCGGAAGAAGGTAGAAGAAAGAAGAATACAGACCTGCAGGTCTCCTCGGGTATCTCACGGGTACCAGGCTGGTGGTTCCACGGGTGACACATGCGGGGATGAAGCGGTGGCCTCACATCTCTGGGGGCACCACAGACCCGTAGTCTGTGGGGATGAAGCTGTGGCCTCACATCTGTGGGGGCACCGCCGACCCGTAGGTGCGGGGATGAAGATGTGTGGTCCCACTTCTGTGGGGGCACCGCGGACCCATAGTGAGCACTCATGAGTTCCCCAGACCCCCGTGGGAACCACCCGAGGCCCCGCAGACACCTGTGGGTCTGACCCGGGGCTCCCAGACATCCTTGGGCCTACTGTGGGGACCCAATTGTGGCCCACGGTGACCCAAGGAGACCACCTGGGGGCCATGGTGCTGGCGGGACCCACCAGCAGGCCTCCAGAACCTGTTTGAAAAGGGCTGCTGGTACCCTGTAGGTCTGTCAGGTGCCCAGCCAGCCCACCGGGGACTCGCGTGGGGCTGCGTTATGAACCCTGTTTGTAAAAGGATAAATCTTGTATTTATGGGGGGCACAGGGGGTGGGTAATGTATTTATTAAATATTATGATGTTGATTGTGGGTCACTGTATTGTTTTTATTGTGGGTACTGGGGGTGGGGGGGGTTCCCCAACGGTATGTGGGTAGGCCTCCCTTGTGGGTAGTGGGTGAGGGTGGTTAGGCCTCACGGGGTGGGGTGTTAATGTGGGAGGGTATGTAGGCATCCCGAGTGGTGGGTGAGGGTGGGTTAACCCCTTAATGACTGTAGCGGTTAATAACCGCTATGGTGATTAAGGGTTTAGGGGACATTACATTGGATGTTTTCATTATTGTGTCTGTTTTGCAGCGGCGGAGGGGGCCATGGGCAGGATGAAGAGGAGGATGGCCTTCATCGTGGCAGCCGGACATGGGTGGTATGTGCTATATGTATTTAATGTATTGATTGGTGTTTATGTATTTAAAATGGGCACATTCACTATTATCCCTTTGTGGATAATAGTAATTGTGGCCATTACTATACTGTATGTGTTAAGGGGGGGGGGGGGGGTATTTCTTTATAAGTATGTATGTGTTTAGACATTAATTTGGGGGGGCACATAATTGGTACTGTAGGCCTACGGGTAACACCCGAGGGCCCCCGCCGGCCTATAGTATCATTGATGTGCATATACTGTATGTGTATGTTAGGGGTTGTTGGGTCATATATATATATATATATATAAAAAAAAATAGTCAAAACAACAGGATGGGATGAATGTCATCAGGCACCAACTTGAAAGACATCCTGTGGAGATGGGACCCCCCACGGAATTTCTCATGACGCTTATTGGTTTGATCTTGCACAAAAACTTCTTCAAGTTTGAGAAGTCATTCTATTTGCAACTGATGGGTACCGCGATGGGGTCCAATTTGGCCCCATCGTATGCGAATCTCTATATGGATGCCTACGAGCAAACTCACCTTCTCAACGATGCACCACACTCGGAGTGCATTCTACATTACAACAGATATATAGATGATATCTTCATGCTTTGGAAAGGGACAGAGCAGAATCTGTCGGAGTTTGTGGCACACATCAATGGGATACCATCCACCATCAGGTTCACAGAAAGTCATGACACAAAGGAAATCAACTATTTGGATAGAGTGGTCTTTTTGGATGATGGGAAGCTCGGGACACGGGTTTTCCACAAGCCAACGGATAGAAACACTCTGCTGGATGCCAGGAGCCATCATCCAGCTACATTGAAAAAGGGTCTTCCATACTCACAAATGCTGAGAGCCAAGCGCAACACTAGTAATCCCTTGGTGGTGGATGCTGCGTTAGAGAAGATGGCGGATCGCTTCAGACAAAGAGGGTATGACAATGGAGAAATAGAACAAGCCCTTATTAAGGCCAGAAACAAGACAAGGGTGGAGCTTTTGACACCGGTCAACAAAACACAGGACATTGATTGTTTTAATGTTGTCTCAACATATATTACATCCTCAAGGTTGATACAAAACAGTATCAGGGATAACTGGCACATTCTAACTAACGATAAAAAATTTGGAAAGAACTTTCAGCTGCCACCTCTTTTTTGTTATAAGAGAGGGCGTAGCGTGGGGGACATGCTTACTTCAGCAGATCCTGTGGATAAATACTCTACCAGAACGACCTGGCTCAAACAATCACCTGGAGTCTACAAATGCAAGGGTTGTGTTAATTGTCAATACCTTCTGTTAGGTAAAACCTATGCACATTCACACAGTGGTATTCCCATAAAAATCTCGCATTTCTTAAACTGCGAATCACGCTTCGTAGTGTACATTATTAGAAGCCCCTGCGGACTGTACTACACTGGCGACACACTTTATTCGAGCTCGGCTAGTCCCACGAATTCGGGTATACCCGGGTGTATTGAGGTTTGTGACTGTTTTCTGCCCGAGTGCATTGAGGTATTTTCAGGCAGGGATTGAAGCATTTTATTCCCGCTGGCTGCAATACTGCACAGTATATATATATATACTGCATTACAATTCATGAATTTATGCCATCTGGTAGACACGCGAAGCATTGCAGCCTATTAAATCCTAATCATTATCATTTAACAAATCAGCCGCCCGTCAGCCAGGCATGAACCCAGGCTGGGAAGGCAAACGCAACGGGGCTTGTCAGAGGTGAGGAGCGGCGCATTCCAGGTATCTGCCAGGTACATACTGGGTATTTGCTCGAATAAAGTGTGTCGGTGCAGTATGTGGGGAAAACAAAAAGAATGCTGAAAGAACGAATTGCGATGCACAGGTCCTCCATCAGGAAGGCACTTTTGGAGACCACAGACCAAGATGAGTTGAAACACCAGCCAGTGGCTAGGCACTTTAAAACTCTGAAACATAGCCTGGCCACGTTCCGTTGCATGCCGATCGCACAGGCACATGTTTCAAACAGGGGCGGCAATAGGAACAAACTGTTATTGCAAATGGAAGCAAGACTCATATATAATCTGAATACGGTGACCCCAAAGGGTCTTAATGAGGACCTTAATTTGGGATGTTTTCTTTAATTGGCCTTTTTTATGATTGGCCTTTCATTTACTGTAGTTCTGCTGTTCCTTACTGCATGCACATGAAACGTACGGTGCGCTGCTGCTGCAGTCATTGTTTGTATAATCTTCCTGCCTGCTGTCTCAGTCTCTCTGTGTGTGACTCTGGGATATAGGGTATTGTAGGGTAGTAGTATGTATAGATATCACACACGGCGTGACTAAATTGTTTTTAGTTTTCTTTGTGTAAATATGTATATCCCTCGTGTGTTCACATATCCCTTTCCTTTTGTGTTAGTATGGATGGTTTCTACTGTATGTTACACTGTTATGTTTGATGAGCTTTGTCCCATAGGATTGATCCAGTTTATTGATGTTCAGTAAGGGTTTTTTTTTGGCTACATTACCAGTTGTTATTTATGGGAAGCATTACTCTCTTTTTTTTTTTTTTCCTCTCCCCATAGTTTGCTACAGTATATCATTATTTCCATTTTTTTGTTTGATTGGTGCTTTGTTGCTGCCTGTATAGACAGCCTATGGCTGTCCTTCACTCTTTCTGCATGCCCCATTGACTTTAGCTTGGGAATAGGCAGGTATGCCACCTAGTGGTCGTTCTGGCAGGCAGACAGGCTGCAAGACTGACCTTACTATAGGGTAGATACATAGTAGCAGTGAATGAAGGCAGATCAGTGAGGTCATTACCTTCACAGACACCCCCTCCAAGATGGCGACGGCTCATTACACACACCTGGCAGGTGATTTTTGCAGAGATTTGGATTGTAGGTAATGTGAGTCAGGTGTGTTTGTCACATGTGGTGAGGGTATATTTATGCTTGTCTATCAGTCTGTCATTGCACCCCCTTGAGAAAGGTCCTATTCCAGGACCGAAACGTCAGATTGGGTGACTTATCTTTTTTATTCAGATGCCCAATACAGTTTTTCATGATTACTGAACCGAGTGCAGTCTTTCTTTACCGGACGAGAGAATGGTAATGTTGTTTTTATATATATATATATATATATAAAAGTATACATTACCGCATAGCAGCAAAAAGGGAGACAGCACTCAGGTGAATGAAAATAAATGTATTAAATACAGCACATAACTCCAACGTTTCGATCCCACAGGGGGATCTTCCTCAGGGTGGTGCAACAGACACAGGACAGTGAGTGACTTATATACCCCAACACCCAAGTGACATAAACATCTCCACATCATCAGAAAGCATCATCATCGGGCGACAAAACAGCTGTGCATAATACAATTTAATTAGATCATGCTCCAACTCCATGTCTGTACTCCTATTGGGGAATCCAAGTCACATGATCAAACCCAAGCTGTCAGTGTCATTGCATGTAAACAAACTGATGCTGCATCAGCAGGCCCGGTTTTCAAGGCAACAACATGTGTGCTCAACTCTTTAAAGGCAGCAGACACCGGTGGTTGTCATGTGTACTGCACGTGTATAGATACACCACTGCAAATGTGTATGTGCTGTAGCAGTGATGAATTTGCTTCTAAACAGCACCTAAGAATAACAGATACTGGCATGCGTATATCAGTAGAATCCTATGACAGATAGAACCCGCTGTAATCCCAGTCGGGTAACCCATAATAAACCTGTCGGCGTCACATGCTGCATGGATATACATAGGTTGCTAGTTAACCCCTAGTATACCAGTACTGCTAAAGACACAAAGTGCGATCAAATAAAGGAACATACTGTCTGTAGAACTACATAAATATACAATATACGGACCTGCAAAAATGTGGAATAAAGAACACCCAATACACAGTGAGGGTAAAGTGAAGAGAACCGGGAGGGGAAAATAAAATCAATGGAAGAAGCTGAACGACAAGAATATACAAGCTGTAGTAAAATATACTGTATAATAAATGCCTTTTACATAATCATTTTGAACTACGCTGATCCATGTATACTGTACATACAGTTGATGTTGAACAGTAATAATTACAAAAAATTGCAAAAAATTACAAAAAACAACCTAAGTTCATGTCCTCATTCAGGCCTTTGGGGGCCATAGAATCCAGTCTGTGAATCATCCTCGCCTCAAGCTGGAGCAAAAGCCTGTGTCTATTTCCTCCCCTGGTTGGAGTATGGGCTTGTACAACGGGCATACAACGAAAGGTGGCTAAGCTGTGCTGTTTAAGCTTAAAGTGCCTTGCCACTGGTAACAGCTTAAGATCATCAGAATTGGTGGGGTCAGCAAGGGCCTTGCGTATTGTGGAACGATGCATTGCTATTCGTTCCTTAAGCATACGCGATGTCTTGCCCACGTAAAGAAGCCCACAGGGGCATTTGATAATGTAGACTACAAATTTTGAGTCACAATTGAGAAAATCCACAATTTTAATTGGATAACCTTTATGCGGATGCATAAAAGTGTTGCCCAGCATTAAATACTGGCAATTTACACAACCTCTACACTTGTGCACCCCCGGAGCTTTTGTTAGCCAGGTCGTTTTCGCTGCATATTTATCCACTGGGTCCGCCTTTATGAGGTAATCCCCCACATTCCGACCCCGCCGATAGCAAAAGAGGGGTGGGGACTCAAAATGTTTTCCGATACGTTTATCATTCGCCAAAATGTGCCAGTTTTGCTTTATACTGCGTTGTATCTGGCTTGAGGCAGTACTATATGTTGTTACTATGTGAAACCGATCATTTTCAATGGTTGTCACCGTAGGTTTCAGTAGATCACCCCTTGTTGGTAAACGTGCTTTGGCTAATGCTTGATCAATTTCTGTCCGATCGTAGCCCCTCTCTCTGAAGCGATCTGCCATTTTCTGTAAAGCTGCTTCAACATGCGTAGGATCGCTTGTAATTCTCCGTACCCGGAGCATTTGTGAAAAGGGGAGTCCCCTCTTTAGAGGGGGAGGGTGATGACTCTGAGCGTCTAAGAGAGTATTCTTATCTGTGTCCTTTGTATGTATTCTAGTACACAATACATTATTTTCCTTGTATACCACGGTATCCAGGAACACTATATTAGTGGCACTGTACTGGTACGTGAAGCGTATGTTTGATGGTATGAGATTCACATAATGAATAAATTCCAACAGATCATGTTCGCCCCCACCCCACAGGAGGAACACATCATCGATGAATCTAGCATAATATAAAATAGACTCAGCGTATGGAGAATCATGTAGAAGGTGTGTCTGCTCATATGTGTCCATATAGATATTCGCATAAGATGGGGCCATATTAGACCCCATAGCAGTTCCCATGAGTTGGAGATAGTACGTCCGTACGAATCTGAAGTAATTCTTATGTAATATAAGATCTATGAGAGTCATAAGGAACTCTGATGGAGGACCATCTCCTCGGCCGGTACTGTGTAGATGGCTCCTGACAGCTTCCATCCCCTCCTGGTGGGGGATGTTAGTGTACAAGCTTGACACGTCAAGTGTCACAAGCAGGACATCTGTTAAATCCAATGTTAGTGCTGACAGTTTAGTTATGAAGTCCGAGTATCTTTAATATATGAGGACATCTGTAGGACCATAGGCTGTAGATGAAAATCAACAAACTGTGACAGTGGGTGGCATAGTGATGACCGCGCCGAGATTATTGGTCTACCCGGCGGTGCTATGAGAGATTTATGTACCTTAGGCAAGGTGTAGAGTACAGGCATAATCGGAAAGTCAGTGGTCAAGAATTTAGCCAAATCTTCTGAGATCCAGCCATTATTTAGTCCCATTGTGATAATTGAATCCACCTCACGCTTATATACCGCTGTAGGATCTGCGGTTAGCTTTTTATAATGGTCCTGGTGGGCGAGTTGACCCAGAATCTCATTGCGGTAATAGGAGTATGGCATTATTACAATGCCTCCCCCTTTGTCCGCAGGCTTGATGATAATTTCCCTTCTGTTGTTAAGGGATCTTAATGCCAGACGCTCACTCTTGGTGAGATTGTGATAGCTAATCTGATACAAGTCACTCACTGTCCTGTGTCTGTTGCACAACCCTGAGGAAGATCCCCCTGTGGGATCGAAACGTTGGAGTTATGTGCTGTATTTAATACATTTATTTTCATTCACCTGAGTGCTGTCTCCCTTTTTGCTGCTATGCGGTAATGTATACTTTTATTATTTATATGGGACATGCACCTATTCATTATTGAATTTCTATTGGAGTGCCAGTGATTTTTTATCACATATTCTATTTATGCACTGTGCACCCATAGTGTGTACATTACGGCTTATCAGCTGCTTTTTCATTATTGATTATATACCACTACTTTGAGGCTCAGGACTGTTAGATATGGAAGAATTTGCTGACGCAGCTGAAATATTTGCTGACCTTTCTGAAACATTAGGCTACACGGATGCAGATGTAGCCAAAATACGCTATACAGAATCAGTTGATGCTGTTTTTGGACCGGAGAAACCCTCTGATGTTTATAATGATCTAATACGTTTAAAGAAGAGAGAAGTGGATTTCTACCTTCATGCTGTAACGCTATCTCATTACCACAAGGAGAAACTCCTTCCCCGTGGTTTTCGGATAAAAAACCAACCTACGATTGGACGCACGGATCCGGAATTCTGTAAGAAGTGGGTGGCCATTTTAAATAAATGCTCCTTTGACCTGACCCTGCTGGTTATTGAACAGTCCACGAAGGAAATAACGAAAATTAAACAGGACATTGCTGACATCAAGGACAAACACGGACACATTCTGGAATCAGACTCTTCAACTAATTGGATTGACAAACTCCAGACCGCAGTTGACCTACACAGGGCCAACCTTATCAAATACAAACGGGATAAGTTGAAGCAGGTCAAATCTGATTATAAAGAACGCAAAGTGTATAAATGGCTTTTGGGGCTTAGTGACAGCACTCAGGGTAGACCAGGGCAAAGGAGATACTATTCCAAATCCAGAAAGGCAGCTTTTGGAGGGTCAAGATATAATACCAGTGACACGGACCTATCTGACACCCAGGACAACACCACTACTGAACCTTTTTTAGCAAAACCACAGAATCTCGGCAAGAAACCACCGTTACCAGATTCAGACGCCGGGGACCAATCCGGAGGGGCGGTTGGAAATCAAAGGTCTCTACCACGAGAGTCGAAGACGAAAGGGGCGAGGGGAAGAACACAGAATCGGTAATCTTAAATTTATCGGACTATACCCTCACCCCGGCAGAGGTGGCGGTACTCCATAAAGGGCTCTCTTTTGTTCCCACTAACGCACAACAGCCCTTTGACTGGGAAGTAGACCTATACAGGATGCACCGTCAGCTGAAATTGAAAGACTTTTTCTGCAAGAGAGATGAGTCTGCTACCACTGGCAGAGGATTGAGCGTCTATTCGGATACTAAGAAATTCAGACCCAGAAGTGTTTTTGATCCGCAGATTACTAATCATAGCATTTCCACCTTCATGGGACTGGTTGAATCAAATACTAAACCACGAGTTATGAACCGTCAGATTAGCTATCACAATCTCACCAAGAGTGAGCGTCTGGCATTAAGATCCCTTAACAACAGAAGGGAAATTATCATCAAGCCTGCGGACAAAGGGGGAGGCATTGTAATAATGCCATACTCCTATTACCGCAATGAGATTCTGGGTCAACTCGCCCACCAGGACCATTATAAAAAGCTAACCGCAGATCCTACAGCGGTATATAAGCGTGAGGTGGATTCAATTATCACAATGGGACTAAATAATGGCTGGATCTCAGAAGATTTGGCTAAATTCTTGACCACTGACTTTCCGATTATGCCTGTACTCTACACCTTGCCTAAGGTACATAAATCTCTCATAGCACCGCCGGGTAGACCAATAATCTCGGCGCGGTCATCACTATGCCACCCACTGTCACAGTTTGTTGATTTTCATCTACAGCCTATGGTCCTACAGATGTCCTCATATATTAAAGATACTACGGACTTCATAACTAAACTGTCAGCACTAACATTGGATTTAACAGATGTCCTGCTTGTGACACTTGACGTGTCAAGCTTGTACACTAACATCCCCCACCAGGAGGGGATGGAAGCTGTCAGGAGCCATCTACACAGTACCGGCCGAGGAGATGGTCCTCCATCAGAGTTCCTTATGACTCTCATAGATCTTATATTACATAAGAATTACTTCAGATTCGAACGGACGTACTATCTCCAACTCATGGGAACTGCTATGGGGTCTAATATGGCCCCATCTTATGCGAATATCTATATGGACACATATGAGCAGACACACCTTCTACATGATTCTCCATACGCTGAGTCTATTTTATATTATGCTAGATTCATCGATGATGTGTTCCTCCTGTGGGGTGGGGGCGAACATGATCTGTTGGAATTTATTCATTATGTGAATCTCATACCATCAAACATACGCTTCACGTACCAGTACAGTGCCACTAATATAGTGTTCCTGGATACCGTGGTATACAAGGAAAATAATGTATTGTGTACTAGAATACATACAAAGGACACAGATAAGAATACTCTCTTAGACGCTCAGAGTCATCACCCTCCCCCTCTAAAGAGGGGACTCCCCTTTTCACAAATGCTCCGGGTACGGAGAATTACAAGCGATCCTACGCATGTTGAAGCAGCTTTACAGAAAATGGCAGATCGCTTCAGAGAGAGGGGCTACGATCGGACAGAAATTGATCAAGCATTAGCCAAAGCACGTTTACCAACAAGGGGTGATCTACTGAAACCTACGGTGACAACCATTGAAAATGATCGGTTTCACATAGTAACAACATATAGTACTGCCTCAAGCCAGATACAACGCAGTATAAAGCAAAACTGGCACATTTTGGCGAATGATAAACGTATCGGAAAACATTTTGAGTCCCCACCCCTCTTTTGCTATCGGCGGGGTCGGAATGTGGGGGATTACCTCATAAAGGCGGACCCAGTGGATAAATATGCAGCGAAAACGACCTGGCTAACAAAAGCTCCGGGGGTGCACAAGTGTAGAGGTTGTGTAAATTGCCAGTATTTAATGCTGGGCAACACTTTTATGCATCCGCATAAAGGTTATCCAATTAAAATTGTGGATTTTCTCAATTGTGACTCAAAATTTGTAGTCTACATTATCAAATGCCCCTGTGGGCTTCTTTACGTGGGCAAGACATCGCGTATGCATAAGGAACGAATAGCAATGCATCGTTCCACAATACGCAAGGCCCTTGCTGACCCCACCAATTCTGATGATCTTAAGCTGTTACCAGTGGCAAGGCACTTTAAGCTTAAACAGCACAGCTTAGCCACCTTTCGTTGTATGCCCGTTGTACAAGCCCATACTCCAACCAGGGGAGGAAATAGACACAGGCTTTTGCTCCAGCTTGAGGCGAGGATGATTCACAGACTGGATTCTATGGCCCCCAAAGGCCTGAATGAGGACATGAACTTAGGTTGTTTTTTGTAATTTTTTGCAATTTTTTGTAATTATTACTGTTCAACATCAACTGTATGTACAGTATACATGGATCAGCGTAGTTCAAAATGATTATGTAAAAGGCATTTATTATACAGTATATTTTACTACAGCTTGTATATTCTTGTCGTTCAGCTTCTTCCATTGATTTTATTTTCCCCTCCCGGTTCTCTTCACTTTACCCTCACTGTGTATTGGGTGTTCTTTATTCCACATTTTTGCAGGTCCGTATATTGTATATTTATGTAGTTCTACAGACAGTATGTTCCTTTATTTGATCGCACTTTGTGTCTTTAGCAGTACTGGTATACTAGGGGTTAACTAGCAACCTATGTATATCCATGCAGCATGTGACGCCGACAGGTTTATTATGGGTTACCCGACTGGGATTACAGCGGGTTCTATCTGTCATAGGATTCTACTGATATACGCATGCCAGTATCTGTTATTCTTAGGTGCTGTTTAGAAGCAAATTCATCACTGCTACAGCACATACACATTTGCAGTGGTGTATCTATACACGTGCAGTACACATGACAACCACCAGTGTCTGCTGCCTTTAAAGAGTTGAGCACACATGTTGTTGCCTTGAAAACTGGGCCTGCTGATGCAGCATCAGTTTGTTTACATGCAATGACACTGACAGCTTGGGTTTGCTCATGTGACTTGGATTCCCCAATAGGAGTACAGACATGGAGTTGGAGCATGATCTAATTAAATTGTATTATGCACAGCTGTTTTGTCGCCCGATGATGATGCTTTCTGATGATGTGGAGATGTTTATGTCACTTGGGTGTTGGGGTATATAAGTCACTCACTGTCCTGTGTCTGTTGCACCACCCTGAGGAAGATCCCCCTGTGGGATCGAAACGTTGGAGTTATGTGCTGTATTTAATACATTTATTTTCATTCACCTGAGTGCTGTCTCCCTTTTTGCTGCTATGCGGTAATGTATACTTTTATTATTTATATGGGACATGCACCTATTCATTATTGAATTTCTATTGGAGTGCCAGTGATTTTTTATCACATATATATATATATATATATATATATATATATATATATATATATATATTTATTTATTTATATAGAGATATTTATTTATGTATTTATTTAGATATATTTACTTATTTATTTAGTGTGGGGCTGCTGTATGTGATTATTTTTTATTGTGGGTAGCGGGGGTGGGGGAAGGGGGTATTAGCCCCAATGGTGTTTGTTTTGGCCTTGTGGGGGGTAGCGGGAGGGCTTAACCCCTTCATGACCGTAGCGGTATTAACTGCTACGGTCGTGAAGGGGTTAAGTGCACCCGCAACCCCCCCCGCAATTCCTAAACTCACACCCAGGGCCAAATACCCCCTTCACCCACCCCCGCTAACCACAATAAAGCTGGCACGGTGGGTTAACCCCTTCATGAAGTGGCCTTTAAATGCCTTTTTCCTGCCCCGGATGCATGCCGGGGGGCTCCGGTGCGGGTACTAGCTCCGGAGACCCCCGGCATCAATCACAGACAGGAAAAAGACCTGATTTTTTCTAAGTGTCGCCTTTACCAATGCTTCTCCTCCACCAACTTGCCAACTTTAGTTGGCGGGATAGATTCACGATAAACTCTCCAATCTGGGGTGCCGATCAGCACGGAGGAGCTGATCGGGGCTACCTAAATTCAGCCGGGTTAAAAAAGTGCCGATAAGTGGCTTATCGGCAGCCGGCTCCCGATAATTTTTTATCGGGAGGAAAAGTTGCCGATAATTCCCACTTATCGGCGCTTACTGAATCTGGAGGGCAAAAAATGGCGAAAAAATGCCGAAAAAGCCTTATCGGCGCTTACTGGATGAGGCCCATAGTTGGGGCTTGGTGGGCTATCTTGGGTTTGCTGTTACTCTGGACCACATTTCACGTCTCGGTTGCGGAGGTGCCTTCCCTGTGTCGCTCCTTAATCCTGCTGGGATCTCCAAGCCCAGCGTGGAGATAAATTCTGGGCCCTCCTCTGGCGTTCTTAAAGTAGCTTGTTTTCCCTTGTATGAAGCTTGGAGGCGAAAGGGGAAGCCCCATCTGTATCTAACGTCTTTACTCCTCAGGTAGCCCATCATTTCTCTGAGTTCGCGCCTTTTAGCTATTGTTGTTGGCGCGAGATCCGAAAACATTTGCAGTTCTGCGTCTTCGAAACCTTGTCTTGGTTTTTGACTGTTGAATATTTCCTCTTTGGTAGAAAAATAATGGAACCTTGTGATTATATCTCTGGGCCCTCTATTTTTGAATTCTTATGGTCTGTATATTCTGTGGGCTCTGTCCAGTTCCAGCTTAGCGTTGGTAGCTTCTGGAAGTATGCTCTGGAATAGCCTGTTTAGGTAGGGCATAATTTCTTCGTTGAGGACTGACTCTGGAATGTTTCGGATTCTAAGATTGTTCCTTCTTGATCTATTCTCCGCCTCCTCCTGGGCATCTTGAAGTCGGGATTTCTGTTCTTTCATTTGGGTTATATCTCCGTCTGTCTCCACGCTTTTCGGTGACGGCCTCCATGGCTACCTCCAGACCTGTTGTCCGTTCTTCTACCTCCACAATTTTAGAGTGAAGGCTCTTCATTGCATTTTGCAACTCCTCATGGAACATCTGTTTTATTTCTTTGACCCAGGCTTTTAGTTCATTCCTGATATTTGGGTTTTGATCTGCATCTGGCCCTGAATCAGTTTTCTCTTGGTCTTGGGCTTGTGCTGCTTTTTCCTTGCCTTTTAATGTAGGCGTCACGTTCCTTCTCGTAAAAAACGTGGAGGCTTCCGGCTTCCCTGAATTTCTGGCGGGGGCCATATCGCCGGCGCTCAGCTGGGAGATATAGAAGAAAATCAGTCCTAGATCGTTCTTTTCTATATTATTTGTTTGGTTGCATTACATTGTGAGAGCTTGTCCTTTTTCTAGGTTTATATCAGTACCACAATTGCACCCCCTCCCTTGGACATTCTGTTAGGGACTAATTGTATAGTCTCTGGTTCTTTAGGGTTTTGTCGAGGGGGGAGGGGGGAGAGGGGGCGCGCATGTGCTCGGCTGTTCAGCGTCTGATTTCGGGCCTTGAAGTTCAAATAGTGCCCGCGATGTGCAATCTATTGGTCAGTGGGGTCTCCTTCAAACCTCTTTGGGTTTTACCCCTGATCTCTCAATTTGATCCCCTCTGTCAGGCTGGTCTTTTTTGCCTCACTCCTGTCCTCTCTCTCCCCAGTCACAGGTCTCCGACGGCCATCTTAGGTGTTGAGTGTGCTTTTTAATTCTTTACTTTTGGGCTCTTGCTAGCTGCCTGCTGCAGTATCTTGCTGGGGGGTCGCCCTCAAGTACGCTCACTCTCAGCCGAGGCTGCTCCTAGTTAGTTCGTATGCGGGGGTCAAGGGGGAGGGCAAGCTTGCATCTGCCAGCTCTCATGCAGGGTGCAGAGTCTAAATGGCTGCCACTCTGCGCTCCGCTGCCTCAGCCGTTATCTATTTGCAGTATTTTGATTCAGAGGAAGGCAAACAAAAAAAGCCCAGTGAAACATCATTCAATGATGTCTCATACCTCCTCAAAGAAACTACTAAGGTTAGTTTGACATTACTTATCCTTCATAAATCTATGCTTACTATAACTAATTATTTTATTATCCATTAGGTATTGCTGAATATTATACCATATTATGCCTTAAAGTAGCTTCCCTACTATTGATGTCAGGCTTACTGGTTTGTAATTTCCCGCTTGTGATCTACCGTACACCTTTTTAAATATAGGCACCACGTCTGCTTTACAACAATATTGTGGTACTGAGCCTTTGGAAATAGAGTCCTTCAATAATAAATGTACTGTTATCCCCGCCCTCTTCAGAGATCACTTTGTATGGTTGTAGTTTGTCACAGTGCCCTATGGGGGAGGTCTGTGTACTGATGACAAAAGTATAAAGAGTGCACTTGGATGTCTTTAAGGACTGTGCTGAGAGGTTGCACCCTACCCTTTCTTGGTACAGTGCTGTATTCCACTGAAGACAGATGACCAAGGCACTGTCCTAGTTGGCTTACCGGTCACCTGTTTTGTAGGTAAGACTGTTTTGTTACTGTGAGAAAGACCTCAGGGGCACCTGTATTTATAGCCCCCTGATGTTTAAGCCTGCCAAAACCGCAAAACAATCTGATGCCATTACTCCAAAATAATTTGTGTTTTACCTAGATACAGTATACAGTAGCATCAGCTAATCAAATCACGACAGAGGTCGAGTAGGATAGAGAGATGAATAAAGCCACCCTCCTGGTGACCACTATGGGCTTCCCTGACTCTCCCAAGGGTGCATGTTTCCTTACCCTAACAAAAAATATATATTGAAGGTAAAGCCACAGCATTTATTAAATAATTAAAACAACCATAGAACCATAATACCATTGTCTGGATAATTTGAAACTTTACATATGTCTAGGCTGCTTCTTAAACAGCAGTACTTTTTTCTACGCCATCCTATAGGCACACATTGAAAATATCAATTTCTACCAAAGATAAATAAATTGTATCTCCCATTTTAGGCCTTTACAGTGTTCCTCCAATTCATAGGGGGTCATGCACTAAGCTCTGTTAAGTCACTTTTAGAGCGCAAAGTGCTCTTAGAACGTGATTTTGCGCTCAACCAGATGCACTAAGCAACGCAAACAGGCACTTTACGCTCTAAAACTGACTTTTTTTCAGGAATTTTTTCTAAGTCCAACTTTGCTCGTTCGTAACCATGTTTGCGTTAAATTCTGCCCTTAAGCGGGATGCACTAAGCAACACAACCTTAGCGTACGCGAAAGTTGCGTTGATCAGAACACGTCAGCTCGAGGTAGACGCAAAAAAAGCTGGACTTAGAAAAAATTATTGCTTATCATTTTTTCATGCGCAAACAACAGGCAGGCGGGTGTCCCCGGCTGACCACGCGGGGGGCCCCGAGGGAGCCCAGGGGTCACGCGGGTGTCCCCGGCTGACCCCGCTGGGATCCGTGGGTATGGGCCCCTGGATCACTAAGCGGGGGTACCCGCGGGCCTGCGGTACCAATGTTGCGCCTCCAAAAATAATAAACAATATTTATAACTAAATACACCCCCCTAACACATACTATACAGTAATGGGCAAAAGGACTATTATCCACATATGAATAATAATGCATTTGCCCATTTTAAATACATATAACATTCAATAAATACAGTAAAAACATATTACACTTACCTTTTACAGGCACCCACGATGAAGGCCGTCTTCATCCTCATCCTCATCCTGCCCATGCCCCCTCCAATGCTGCAAAACATACACAAGAATAAAAACATCCAATGTAATGTCCCCTAACTTCTTAATCACCATAGCGGTTATTAACCGCTACAGTCATTAAGGGGTTAACCCACCCTCACCCACAACTCGGGAGGCCTACATACCCTCCCCCACTAACCCCCCACCCCGTGAGGCCTAACCACCCTCACCCACTACCCAGCCTGGAGGCCTACCCACATACCCTTGGGGCCAATACCCCCTTCCCCCATCCCCAGAACCCACAATAAAAACAATACACTGCCCCACAATAAACATTCTATTTATTAATTACATAACCCAACCCCTGTGCCACCCATAAATACATGATTTATTATTTTACATACAGGGTTCATACCCCAGGCCCACATGAGTCCATGGTGGGCCTGACGGGTCACCTCACAGACCTACAGGTTGCCAGCATCATGTTTCACACAGGGTCTGGAGGCCTGTTGGTGGGTCCCGCCAGGTGCCATGGCCCACTAGGTGGTCTCCGTGGGTCACTGTGGGCCACAATTGAGTCCCCACAGTAGGCCCGCGGATGTCTGGGGGCCCCGGATCAGACCCACAGGTGTCTGAGGGGCCTCGGGTGGTTCCCACGGGGGTCTGGGGACCAACGGGTGGTCCCTACGGTTCCGTGGTGTCCCCACAGATGTGGTCTGTGGTGCCCCCACAGATGTGTGGCCACCGGTTCTTCCCCGCAGATGTTCCCCGTGGACCCACCAGCCTGTTACCCGTGAGAAGCCCGAGGAGACCTCAGGTGGTCTCCAGAGGTCTCTCGCAGAACAAAAGGAACAAACCCTGTATGTAAAAAAAATAAACCGGGCCTATACATTAAATACATACATCCACCACCCCCCTCCCCCCCCCCCCCAACACATACAGTACAATAATGTGCAAAATAACTATTATCCAGATATGGATAATAGATTATTTGCCCATTATGTAACACATAAAACATGCATAAATCAAAACATGAATTTTTAATCTTAAAATCCCCACATTGCATATTACAATAAATCCAGCATCGATTGTAAATATAAACCAACAAACCAGCAGCTACACAAATGTATATGAAATGTCACACAATTGCATTGTGTGTACATGATGCAATTAATCTGTGCATCATGTAACACTATGCAAAATATATGTAACAATAAAATACACTATGAACAATGTCCCCTAACCACCAATGCCATCATGAAAATCAAATAGAAACTAAGCAACATCAATACAATTAGCATCAATCAATTAATCCATTTCCTCAAACAATTACAATACAATACAAATCAATTATACAATACCCTATTCAATTGTATAATGCCAAACCATTGCCAAAAGAATTCTAATTTAAAGTAACCACCATCATTCTAATCTAACTACCAGAAATAAGCCATTACAAATAACCTGTAACTAAATACAAATTACATTATTCACAACAATGACAAAATAAAGCTGATAAATACATTAGCCATACATGAAAAGAACATAAACATTATGCAAAGCCTCTGTCACATGGTCTACTTGAGCCAATCAGAATTGGGATGGAGTTACCACGCTCTGATTGGCTACCGTACCATGTGTCGCCGGCCATCTTTCTTTTGATGACGTCATCTTAAAGGCAATAGAAACTCAGCCATTCTGATTGGCTGCGTCATTGTCTTTAAATGACTTCATAATTTTTTTTTTCCCGGCCAAATCACATATTTTTCACTGCCCAAACAGGACCGTGGGAAACATTTGACCAAAATGTGACGTCATAGGCCTATAAAAGCCTATGTCGCCTCATTTTGAAGCCAGTCGCCGAGGAGGGAACACATCCCCTACAAAGAAGAGAAGAAGGGCTCGGCGGAAGAAGACGTAGAAGACCCCAAAGAAGAAAAGAAGACCCCAAGACAGACAGGAAGGATTACAAATAGAAGAAAGAAGACACCTTTATGGATTGTAAGGGTTTATTTTTTTATGGTTACCTGTGGATTGTTCCAGTGCTTCTGGGTCGCCTGGATTTCGGTGAGTGGACATCTAATGGTAAGTAAACAAAAAAAAAGTTTATTATTTTTACTTTTACAGGTTTTTTTTATTTTTGATTCATGTCTTTTATTTTTCAGTCCCATTTAATGCCGCTGAATGTATCTATTTTGTACTTATGGCTATACATACATTCACGGACACTGAATGGGTGTATTCTATGTGATTTGTGTATGTAAATGCATTGTATTTTATGCTCTATTATTGCCCCTGTATGTTATGTTTATCTATCTATATGGATAGACATACAGGAATAATAATTGATTGTTTTGCTAATGTTTATGTTCTTTTCTTGTATGGCTAATGTATTTATCAGCTTTATTTTGTCATTGTTGTGAATAATGTAATTTGTATTTAGTTACAGGTTATTTGTAATGGCTTATTTCTGGTAGTTAGATTAGAATGATGGTGGTTACTTTCAATTAGAATTCTTTTGGCAATGGTTTGGCTTTAGGAATTGAATAGGGATTTGTATAATTGATTTGTATTGTATTGTAATTGTTTGAGGAAATTGATTAATTGATTGATGCTAATTGTATTGATGTTGCTTAGTTTCTATTTGATTTTCATGATGGCATTGGTGGTTAGGGGACATTGTTCATAGTGTATTTTATTGTTACATATATTTTGCATAGTGTTACATGATGCACAGATTATTTGCATCATGTACATACTCAATGCAATTGTGTGACATTTCATATACATTTGTGTAGCTGCTGGTTTGTTGGTTTATATTTACAATCGATGCTGGATTTATTGTAACATGCAATGTGGTGATTTTAAGATTAAAAATTCATGTTTTGATTTATGCATGTTTTATGTGTATCATAATGGGCAAAAAATCTATTATCCATATCTGGATAATAGTTATTTTGCACATTATTGTACTGTATGTGTTGGGGGGGGGTGGGGAGGGATTGATGTTTGAATGTATAGGTCCGGTTTATTTTTTTTACATACAGGGTTGGTTCCTTTGGTCTGCGAGAGACCTCTGGAGACCACCTGAGGTCTCCTCGGGCTTCTCATGGGTACCAGGCTGAGTGGTCCACGGGGACACCTGCGGGGAAGAACCGATGGCCGCACATCTGTGGGGGCACTGCGGACCCGTAGGGACCACCTTGTGGGTCCCCAGACCCCCGTGGGAACCACCCGCAGCCCCTCAGACACCTGTGGGTGTGACCCGGGGCCCCCAGACATCCGCGGGCCTACCGTGGGGACCCAATTGTGGCCCACGGTGACCCGTGGAGACCACCTGGTGGGCCATGGTGCCTGGCGGGACCCACCAGCAGGCCTCCAGACCCTGTGTGAAACATGATGCTGGCAACCTGTAGGTCTGTGAGGTGACCCGTCAGGCCCACCGGGGACTCACGTGGGCCTGGGATATGAACCCTGTATGTAAGAGAATAAGTCATGTATTTATTGGGGGGCACAGGGGGTGGGTTATGTATTTAATAAATAGAATGATGTTTATTGTGGGGCAGTGTATTGTTTTAATTGTGGGTACTGGGGGTGGGGGGAGGGGGTATTGGCCCCAAGGGTATGTGGGTAGGCCTCCCGGCTGGGTAGTGCATGAGGGTGGTTAGGCCTCACAGGGTGGGGGGTTAGTGGGGGAGGGTATGTAGGCCTCCCGAGTGGTGGGTAAGGGTGGGTTAACTCCTTAATGACTGTAGCGGTTAATAACCGCTATGGTGATTAAGGGGTTAGGGGACATTACATTGGATGTTTTTATTCTTGTGTATGTTTTGCAGCATTGGAGGGGGCATGGGCAGGATGAGGATGAGGATGAAGACGGCCTTCATCGTGGGTGCCGGTAATAGGTAAGTGTAATATATTTTTTACTGTATTTATTGTAATTTATATGTATTTAAAATGGACAAAGGCATTATTATCCATATGTGGATAATACTGCACCGACACACTTTATTCGAGCAAATGCCCGGTTTGTACCTGGCAGAAACCTGGAATCCGCCGCTGCTCACCTCTTGCATGCTGCGTTGCGTTTGCCTTCCCAGCCACGGTTCATGCCTGGCTGACGGGCGGCTGATCTGTTAAATGATAACGAGAAGAATTTACTAGGCTGCAATGTTTCGTTTGTCCACCAGATGGCATAAACTCATGACTTAAGTAATGTGTGGGCTTTGCAAGTTGTTTCGTTTACAAAAAAAGTTACTTTATCCCAGTACAGTATGCTACAGTATTGTAACTTGTCCTTGAGACTGAAGGAAGAGTTGCAAAAAATTTATCAATTTAGGCTTTACATACAGTACTGTATTAAATAAAGACAAAGATCATTTTCACTTACACTATTCTACAGAGACATGAGTGTTCAAGTGGAGCCCGCTTTCCAAAAACCTGACAGAAGTTATGCTTATTTGATATGGGCCGCTATTAATGCAACAGAGGATAAGATGGCAACAGTTGTTCAAATTTATCAGTATTTTATCGAAAATTATGACTTTTACAGATTTTCGCCAACTCCTCATTTGTGGAAGCATGCAATAAGGAAAAGGTTATGTAGTGACCCCTGTTTTCACCGTATTGAGCCCCAATTTGTTGGAGGGTATTGGTGTGTGTCACAGGGTTTTTCCCGTATCTATGATAATGGAGGCGGCAAAAGGCGAAGGGTCGTGTTAAAATGAAATAAGAAGCGACAGTCCCTGCCAAGCAATGCGCCAGAACCAGAACCAGAACCAGAACCAGCAGCAGCACCAGCTTATCATCATGGTCCCGCCGTCGGTGACAACTCTGAGATGGATTTCGCAGCCAGTTTTGATGAAGCTTGCATGTACCTAAGCGATTTCCCGCTGACTACAGGTGGGCTAGTCCCTCTGCAAACTATCGACGTGGGTGATGATGAAAGCTGGACTGGAAGTGGGCCGGCGCCGGCGCAAGCTGAATGGGAAATTTAGTAATACTGTACAGTATGGTGAGTACTGTATTTTTGCCGTATTATTTTGGTGGGGCTGGCTGGGTACTTCTTTAGGGGGCTGACCATTACTGTACATTAAAACTTTTCATTTTGTTTTTCCTCAGAAAAGAAAATGGCTAATGGGGGGATTTCGATGGATTATATTGTACTGTATGCTGATGTTTTCCGGCCATACAGTATACTGTGTAATAAACCCGAATAAATAAAACTATGCATTTATTCTACAGTACATGTTCAGTAAATTACTGCACATACTGGGGGCGAGATGTGTTTGCAGCAGAGAGAGATTTAATAATATTGTACAGTGAGCAGGGGGTTCCCTGAGCCAGAAATTAATGCTCAGGGAACCCCCCCCCCCTGCTCCTGATCAATATTATTAAAAATACGGAAAATGCTGCGTCATTACCATAGCGGATAGCCGCTAAGGCAATGAAGGGGTTAACCCACCGTGCCCGCTTTATTGTGTGTAGTGGGGATGGGTGAGGGGGGTATTTGGCCCTTGGTGTGAGTTTAGGACTTGCGGGAGGGGGGGGGGGTTGCGGGTGCACTTAACCCCTTCACGACCGTAGCAGTTAATACCGCTACGGTCATGAAGGGGTTAAGCCCTCCCGCTACCCCCCCCCCACCCGCAAGCCCTCCCCAACCATCGTTGGGGCGAATACCCCATTCACCCACCCTCCCGCAACCCACAACAATAAAATACACACAGCAGCCGCCAAAAAATAAATAAATAAATGACAATAAATACATTTGAAATACATTTTTATTGATAGTGTAGATGTGCAGGGGGTCTCCGGAGCTGAACCGCGTTGGTTTTAGGTCTGGGGACCCCGTGCCCCCCGAGATACAGGCCCCTTTAGGGGGTGCCGGTATCCCTCTGCGTTTCAAGGTCCCGATCACGTGACCGCGGCCTGTAAACCAAGCAGAGCAGAGGGATACCGGCACCCCCTAAAGGGGCCTGTATCTCGGGGGGCACGGGGTCCCCAGACCTGAAACCTGTGCGCTTCTGCTCTGGAGACCCTCTGCACATGTACAGTATCAATAAAACACATACAATATACAGTATAAATAAACACTCGTTCTTTACCTTAGCGTCTATGCGCTATGGTAAAGAAGCATTATTTTAATAATATTGTACAGTGAGCAGGGGGTTCCCTGAGCCAGAAATTAATGCTCAGGGAACCCCCCCCCCCCCCTGCTCCTGATCAATATTATTAAAAATACGGAAAATGCTGCGTCATTACCATAGCGGATAGCCGCTAAGGCAATGAAGGGGTTAAGGCATAATAAACAATTAATACATTCAATACATATTTTTCACGTCTGTGTTAAAACTCCCTGCCTTCTCTCTAATCTATGTAAAACCCCCTCCCCCTATTCTCGCTTTTAAAACGCCCTGCCTTCTCTCTAATCTATGTAAAACCCCCTCCCCCTATTCTCGCTTTTAAAACACCCTGCCTTCTCTCTAATCTATGTAAAAACCCCTCCCCCTATCCCCCTATTGTGTGTGTGCGTTAAGCTTCCCTGCAAGCTATGTAAAAAAAACCTCCCCCTATTGTGTGTGTGTGTTAAATCTGCCTGGCCTGTGTTTCTGAGTGCTGAGTGCTCTGCGTTAAAGGCCCCGATCACGTGATCGCGGCCTGTAAACCAAGCAGAGCAGAGGGATACCGGCACCCCCTAAAGGGGCCTGTATCTCGGGGGGCACGGGGGCCCCAGACCTGAAACCTGTGCGCTTCAGCTCCGGAGACCCCCTGCACATCTACACTATCAATTAAAATGTATTTCAAATGTATTGATTGTCATTTATTTATTTATTTATTTATTTAGATTTATTTATTAATTGTGCTGCTGCTGCAAGTCGTAAACTCACACCAAGGGCCAAACACCCCCCTCACCCCCAATAAAAAAAATTCACGCACAGCAGCCCCACAATTAATAAATAAATCTAAATAAATAAATAAATAAATACATGAAGAGAAATAAATATATACTGTACAGTATATACTTTGTATATATATATACACTGTATATATATATATATATATATATTTATACACTGTGTACAGTATATATATATATATATATACATATATATATATATATATATATATATATATATATATATATATATATATATATATATATATATACACACATGATGAACCAATAGTACAAATACATGTACTGTAGAAATGTTATCAAAATCATACTGTCCTACAGATAACGCTTCTCTATACAGACAATAATAATAATCCATTTAATAATCCTAACTTATTTTACAATATAAAACATAACATTACAATCCACACAGTACATTGCATTTACATTGTATACTGTAAATGATGCATAGCATTAAATCTATGCACCATATACAGTACTGTACATTCTGCAAATGAATGTTAACAATATAATTGCAACTACTCTACCAGTAAACACAAACACTTCCAAACAAGTCAACTACAGTATTTTAACCAATCAAGTAAACCAAAATCAATATATACTGTAAGTACCAACCAGAAAAGACAATTTAAAACCAAACTAACCCTTACAAAACCAAGGATTACATCTATCTAATTGTAAAAAACCTTATACATTATACACAGCATTGTTTAAAGCCCCCTCCCCCCTAATGTTTCTGTTAAGCAGATTACAATGAAGGGAGAGAGAGATAAAGGCCTAAAGCCCCTTCCCCCCGAATGTTTGTGTTAAACAGATTACAATGAAGGGAGAGAGAGATAAAGGCCTAAAGCCCCTTCCCCCCTAATGTTTCTGTTAAACAGATTACAATGAAGGGAGAGAGAGATAAAGGCCTAAAGCCCCTTCCCCCCTAATGTTTCTGTTAAACAGATTACAATGAAGGGAGAGAGAGATAAAGGCCTAAAGCCCCTTCCCCCCTAATGTTTCTGTTAAACAGATTACAATGAAGGGAGAGAGATATAAAGGCCTAAAGCCTTACCTGCATTGGTAAACCCTCCCTGCATTGGTAAACCCTCCCTGCATTGATGTCGTGCAGTGTATGTAAATGTGGGGAGGGGGGGGGCCCAATGTGCATAATGTACTGTGAGGTCTAACCACCCTCACCCCCTACCCACATACTGTACCCTTACCCCCCCCCCCCCCCATCCTGGCCATGGCCCCTCACGCACAGCAGCTCCACAATTAATAAATAAATCTAAATAAATACATGAAGAGAAATAAATATATACTTTATATATAAATGTGAGTTTATAAATAAAATAAAGAATATTATTTCTAGGGGCCCTAGAACAGAAGTTCCCACGCCAATTGCGCGCTCATTGCTCTTTTTTTGCTCTTTTTTTACAATGTTGCTGGTCTTGCGGCTTTGCAGTCTGCAAGCAAAAAGCGCAAAGTGTATGAAGTCTGGGTGAGCGCTTTCCACATTTGATGCCTACGGCACCTTCCCATTTCTACACACTTCAATACCTGCACAGTTGGTAGCGCTTTCCATCCCAGCTACCATTCTGGATATTCACCTCTCACAGGCCATTCTTGCCCGAGTCTGTCCTATCAGACAGGGGCATTAACCTGTATCCACACCACCTGGACAATTTCTCTCTGTCAGAGACTTGTGCTATTTATTTTATATATTTTTGTGTAATTATTCATGCAATTTTATGCTCATTTCATATGTGGTTTTCAACATAAAGTGGCTGCTGGGCCTGATCCTAACTCATACAGTATACAGTAGCGCTTCCCTGTTTGTTTGTTTATTGCAAGCAAAAAGCAGTCTGTAGTACTGAGTGTGAGATAAATTACTGTATTTATCAGTGTTGATCAAAGAGAGTTGATCAGAAGGATTCCCCTTATAAAGTATACAGCACTCTATTGTCATTCTTACAGTACTGTATACTGTAGTAAAGGGTAGACAACACATGGTCTTGCAGTATACTGTATTACTAAAAATCTGTCAGGTTGACCAGAATCACTGCGGATATCAGAAAATAATACAATTTTATTAATTCTACGTAGAATTAATAAAATTGTATTATTTTCCGATATCCGCAGTGATTCTGGTCAACCTGACAGATTTTTAGTAATACAGTATACTGCAAGACCATGTGTTGTCTACCCTTTACTACAGTATACTGTATGAATGACAATAGAGTGCTGTATACTTTATAAGGGGAATCCTTCTGATCAACTCTCTTTGATCAACACTGATAAATATCATATTTATACCCCTTTAGCACCTGTCGTTCCATCCTATGCACCCATTTACTGTACAATGGTGATTGCGGTCGTATTCACGTACTTTATGTGAGATAAATGAAGCAGTTCTTTTATTGCTGAAGTCGCCACAAAAAACTTTTATTTACAAATACAGTACAATACAATGGTGAAACATTTCAAGTTAACAGCAATTCAAAACATCAACACACAATAATACATACTGTACAGTACTGTATGATTATTTATTTATAATACAGTATACAGCTCTGTACTGTATACAGTATGCAGTATACAGTATACTGTACTATATTTGGGCCTTGTCTTTGGGGGTTTATTCATGCAATTATTAGGGTGACCTGCCGTTGGAAATACTGACACAGTACAATCCTACAGCTACACCACCCACCCCCTCCAGTACAATCCTACAGCTACACCACCCACCCCCTCCCTTTGAGTTTTTAATCCCTCCCTGGCCAAGCATCAATCGTCTGGCTAATCCAATCCAAGCCATTGTTTTGTTAATCTGGCCCTGGGCTGGCTACGGTAACAAGATTCAGCAGGAGGCCAGCCAGAGTACTGTATCATCCCACCATCCACCTTCCTTAGAGGGAGGCCTGCCTGCTTTGGAAAAATCCCCTCTCGAATTTGAAATGTAAATCTGATGTGCATCCGTTTGCTTACAGTAACTATTCTGTTCAGAACAGCCACTGCTTCTAAATTACTGAAAATATACAGGATAAATATACAGTAATGTGAAATAATCGTACAATATACAGTAATGTGAAATAATAGTACAGTAGTTCATTGAGAGAGGAGAGGTTTTGTGTACATCATTACTGCTGTTTATATACACTACATTTGACTGCACAAGCAGATTTGACGAACACAAGGCCCCCCCCCTCCCCCTTGGGCACCCTTTTTCCTGGAACGACAAGAAAACAAAACTTTGTTCAGTTACTGTACTGTACTGTATGTGCGTACTGTATTATGGTAGAATTACTGTACAGTAGGTGGCTGGTGCAGCTTTCTCTGGAAAGAAAAAAATGGAGCAGTTAGTAGGCAGTTACTGTAGTACTGTCAAACTAGTCTACTGTACTGTATACTGGAACTACTGTATACTCTGACTATTGGGAAAGAAAAAATCTGTGCCATACTTACCTGTATCATACTGTACTTACTGTACAATACTACAGCACTGTACTACTTTCCTGATGCTTGCCCATTGCGCGCGATGACAATGGGCAACACAGTGGCAATATGGTCTATATATTTATTGCATCGTTCCACGATGAATACATCGTTCCAAAAACTCATTATGGCTGTATACAACTCGTCCTTCTTGGAGGGTTTCGCCACTTTACGGATGTGGTCCTTCAGCTGATGCCAGACCATTTCGATCGGATTGAAGTCTGGCGATCTGTGATTGGAAAGAAAGGACAATTAGTTTAAGAGATACAGTACACAGTAAAAACAGTGGGGAACATATAAATGGGACACGGTCTACTGCACTTACTCCGCTGGCGTCTTCACCCAGTTGATGCCGCGCTCAAGGATATGCGCCGTCGACGCGGTGTGCTTGGGATCATTGTCCTGGTAAAAGCGATGACCATTGGGAAAGTCTTGTGTGATGTATCGCACTATCACGGGCACAATGTTGTCTTGGAAGAAATCTTTATTCATGATTCCTACTGTATAGCAAGAAAAGAAAAGTGCTCAATAGTACAGTACAGTGCATACGGTAAGGCAACACTAGTCAAGTACAGTGCATTAGGCGGCATTATATTTGAGAAATTGTACCTTCAAAGACGACAATGCATCCCGGTCCACGCCTAGAGATGGCACCCCACACATGCAGCTTCACAGGGTGTTTTGGCCGTGGCTTCAAAGTTATGCGGCCTTTTTTGTGGAACGCAAATCTTGCAAATCTCTCCAGCGACACAGTAGACTCATCAGTGAAGATGCAATCCTGGAAAGTCTCACCGCTGTCGATCCATGCCTGGGCCTGGAGCACTCTTTTGATTTTGTTTGCGTCCCGTATCATGGGGTACGCTCTGTAATGACAATGAATAAAAAATGTTAGCGTCACAGCGCAGTACAGTTTGCAAAACAACACTTTTACTTTACAGTACAGTACCTCCTGTACTGTCCACTACTAACCTCACACGTCCATATTTCCATTCAATTCTGCGTCTCATCTTCTTTATGCTGCTCTCGGATACAGTCAGATTGTGGTTTTCCTGAAGAGTGTTTTTAACCCTTAATGCGCTCCTCTCATCATTCTCCTCACTTATTCTGTCCACCAGAAGAGTAGTCTCCCTACAATGCAAAGAAATTATATTGTGTTATTAATATGCAGCAATATAAAATGTATACTGTATACTGTACATGTAATGTTGTAATATACAGTAAATATAAATATACAAAAAATGTATACTGCTGTACTATAAATATAAATAGACAAAATATACAGTATACAGTACTGTTGTAATATAAATATACTATATAAATATACTGTTGTTATATCATAATAAATACACATCATATACTGTATATTCCGTTGTAAGATGAATTGCAATATACCAAAAGTGTATACTGCTGCACAAAAAATATAAATTGACCACACATACAGTACACTACAGTATATACTGTTGTAATATAATAAATATACTATATAAATACGGTATACTGTTGTTATATCATAATAAATACACATCATATACTGTATATTCCGTTGTAAGATGAATTGCAATATACCAAAAGTGTATACTGCTGCACAAAAAATATAAATTGACCACACATACAGTACACTACAGTATATACTGTTGTAATATAATAAATATACTATATAAATACGGTATACTGTTATTATATCATAATAAATACACATCATATACTGTATATTCCGTTGTAAGATGAATTGCAATATACCAAAAGTGTATACTGCTGCACAAAAAATATAAATTGACCACACATACAGTACACTACAGTATATACTGTTGTAATATAATAAATATACTATATAAATACGGTATACTGTTGTTATATCATAATAAATACACATCATATACTGTATATTCCGTTGTAAGATGAATTGCAATATACCAAAAGTGTATACTGCTGCACAAAAAATATAAATTGACCACACATACAGTACACTACAGTATATACTGTTGTAATATAATAAATATACTATATAAATACGGTATACTGTTGTTATATCATAATAAATACACATCATATACTGTATATTCCGTTGTAAGATGAATTGCAATATACAGTACCAAAAGTGTATACTGCTGCACAAAAAATATAAATTGACCACACATACAGTACACTACAGTATATACTGTTGTAATATAATAAATATACTATATAAATACGGTATACTGTAGATGTACACTACAGTTTTCTATATTTTTTTTGGTTAAGTTTTATAAATACAGTATACTTACGCATTTGTTATCTTTGGTGCCTTTTTGCGGTCTCTGTTTTTTCCTTGTGCATGATAGCACACGGTGCTTGATGGCACAACGAGGCCAGAAGCAGTTAACCAGCGCTGGATATCTGCAATTCGTTTTCCGCTCGTGTACATATCCTTCATTCTCATGCTGAGATCCTTTGAAATCTTCTTAACAGGCATTGCTGCGAGTACTGTAGATAGAAATACAAACACAAGAATGTGTATTCGATGTTTAGTCGATGTGTATTCAATGTGCAGTGAATCCACAAAATGGATGGTGTATTTATATGTTAATGACTCACATAACAGACCACCCACTTTCAACACCTGTACCTGGCCACCATGCATAAAAGGTTGTACACGTTGCATAGCCCACCACTTGCTGATCTTTATCTGAGCCATTGTCCAGATACTGCATTGTGCCTCCCGCTTACATGGAGCAGCCCCGGTTCTATGGACGAAAGAATCATCTCACCTCTGCTGTGCCTGCCACACTGAAAAAGAGAAAGGCAGTTACCGTTTCCAAGCCAAAGGCAAAGCGACAGGCTAAGGCCAACACAGAAAACCTTCTGCTGACCCCAAAGGCTAAGGCTTTTAAAACACGTCAGCCTTATTATGTGAAGAAGAAATACGGTACTGTGCTCGGTACGCAAGACGAATGGCAGCCAACTCACCGAATCCGCAGACCACTTCCCATAAGCTTCGACGACTCTGCTGTAGCTGTCCCGGAAATCTTCAGCCCGGCTTCTCCACCCCCATCTTCTCCGGTTCCATCTGAAGATGCTGCTGCCTCTGAAATCAACGGGTCACTGTCTCCTTTGCTCTTGGACGACTCTGCTTCTCTCCCGGAAATCCAGCGGTCACCTTCTCCATCCCTCTTCCACCACGCTGCAGCTTCTCCTGTACCGGGCATCCCAAGGTCACCTCTTCCACTCTCCATCGATGCCGCTTCTCTCCAGGGAACCCCCATCTCATCCTCCGTTGCACCCATCCCCCCAGATCTCCAGATGCCATGCACAAGCAGCTCGTTAGACCGGATCCTGAATGGGCTAAGTGTGGATCTCCCCGGGAATTCTAGTGTGCTGGCAAAGCTAGATCTGCTTCTGGAGTCGGTGCTACATATGGAGCAACGGATGCTACAAATGGAGCAGCGGCTGGATCAACGGATGCTACATATGGAGCAACGTATGGATCAACGGATGGACAAGATAGAGGCAGACATAGCGGGCATACATTATTTGCTCGGTGTTAATGCCCCTGTTTCCCCGACGCTGGAGCAGGGGGGTGACATGGATGTGATGCATGGTACCTTCGACCCCCTTCCATCACCAAGCACACCCCCTCCACCAGAAGATACAGTGTACTATGCTATTGAGGAGGACATGACAACCCCGTCAAGACCACGCCAGGAGACAACCCGGCGACCACTACCGGAGGAAAGCTTCCTCCCAGACACCCTACCATTGCCCATCGCCTCAAGTACACCCGCTCCCAAAAGACCTCCTACACCCGCTCGCATAGAAACAGTGCCCGACATCTCCCTGTGCGATCTGCCACCGGCGCTGAGGGAGAAGTATAGGGTGAGGAGTGCTGGTATACCACACAAGTATGCCTTGATCATATTTAAACACCATGTTCCCTACACATTGTACTGCGAGTGGGTGTTCAAAGTGAACTATGATGGGAATCGCCAAAAAAAGGCCCTTCCTGCCAATTTAAGGAAAAAGATTGTGGAAGAAATGCAGCGCTATTACCCTGTTACAGATCCTGTAATGAGAGGCGTTAGAGACTGCATTAATGGCGTTTTGCGCCATGCAAGGCATCGGCCATGGCTGGAAAATGGGGAGGACTTTCAGTGAGACCATACTGTAATATTGTGCTGTACTGTACAGTACATGTTTTACCCTATAGTACCTGCTGTACTTAAACAAAGGATACTGAATGTTGTTGTGTGTTGCACGGTTTTTGTACTGTATTTGTAAATAAAAGTTTTTGGTGGCGACTTCAGCAATAAAAGAACTGGTTACTTTATCTCACACTCAGTACTACAAACTGCTTTTTGCTGCCAGACTGCAAACCCGCAAGACCAGCAACATTGTAACAAAAGAGCAATGAGCGCGCAATTGGCGTGGGAACTTCTGTTCTAAGGCCCCTAGAAATAATATTCTTTATTTTATTTATAAACTCACATTTATAAACCCCGTCACCCACCCCCGCTAAACACAATAAAAAATAATCACACAAAGCATCCCCGCAATAAATAAATAAATAAATAAATACAAATAAATACATTTGAAATACATTTTTATTTATAGTGTAGATGTTTAGGGGGTCTCTGGAGCTGAACCGCACTGGTTTCAGGTCGGGGGACCCCGTGCCCCCCGAGATACAGGCCCCTTTAGGGGGTGCCGGTATCCCTCTGCGTTAAAAGCCCCGATCACGTGATCGCGGCCTGTAAACCAAGCAGAGCAGAGGGATACCGGCACCCCCTAAAGGGGCCTGTATCTCGGGGGGCACGGGGGCCCCAGACCTGAAACCTGTGTGCTTCAGCTCCGGAGACCCCCTGCACATCTACACTGTGAATAAAACACACACATCATTAAAGAATCATTCTTTAGCTTAGCGGCTATGCGCTATGGTAAAGAAGCAGCATTTCTGTCTTTTTAATAATATTGTACAGTGAGCAGGGGGTTCCCTGAGACAGAAATCTAATCTCAGGGGACCCCCTGCTCCTGCACAATATTATTAAAAGTTCAGAAATGAGGCTTCATTAGCATAGCGTATAGCCGCTAAGGTAATGAAGGGGTTAAGGCATAATAACCAATAAATACATTCAATACACTACCCACTACCAATGGCAACCTCCGATGCTGTACAGTAAAACAGAGAAAAAAATTAACACTTTTAAAGTAATGTCCCCTAACCCCTTAATCACCATAGCGGTTATTAACCGCTACAGTCATGAAGGGGTTAACCCACCCTCACCCACCACTCGGGACGCCTACTGTACATACCCTCCCACTCTAACCCCCCACCCCGTGAGGCCTAACCACCCTCAACCCTCACCCACTAACTACCCACAAGGGAGGCCTACCCACATACAGTACCGTTGGGGAACATTCCCCCCCCCACCCCCCACCCCCAGTCCCCGCAATCAAAACAATGCACAGCCCCACAATAAACAGCATTCTATTTATTAAATACATTACCCACCCACTGTGCCCCCCCCCCATAAATACAAGATTTATTCTTTTACATTCAGGGTCCATAACGCAGCCCCACGCTAGTCCCCGGTGGGCTGCCAGGGCACCTGGACAGACCTACAGTTTACCAGCAGCATTCCACAAGTTCTGGAGGCCTGCTGGTGGATCCTGCCAGCACCATGGCGCCCAGGTGGTCTCCTTGGGTCACCGTGAGCCACAATTGTGTCCCCACGGTAGGCCCAAGGATGTCTGGGAGCCCCGGGTCAAACCCACAGGTGTCTGCGGGGCCTCGGGTGGTTCCCATGGGGGTCTGGGGAACTCACGGGTGCTCACTACGGGTCCGCGGTGCCCCCACAGAAGTGGGACCACACATCATCATCCCCGCACCTACGGGTCGGAGGTGCCCCCACAGAAGTGGGACCACACATCATCATGCCCACAGACTACGGGTCCGCGGTGCCCCCACAGAAGTGGGACCACACATCATCATCCCCGCATGTGTCACCTGTGGAACCACCAGCCTGATACCCTTTAGGATACCCAAGGATTCCCCGCGGGTGGTCTCCAGAGGTCCCACGCAAAACCACGGAAGTAACCCTGAATGTAAAAAAAATAAACCTGGCCTATACATTCAATACATACACCCTCCCCCCCAACACCTACAGTACAATAATGTGCAAAATAACTATTATCCAGATATTGATAATAGATTAATTGCCCATTATTAAAAACATTAACTAGCATATACAAATAAATAAAGTACTACTGACCTCATGCCTTTAAGATGACGTCATGAAAAGGCACATGGCTGCCCTCACATGGTACTAGAGCCAATCAGAGCGTGGGAACTTTATCCCTACTCTGATTGGCTCTGGTATACCATGTGTCAGGGGCTTGGGGGAGAAAGGATGTGACGTCAATGAAAACCTGTCACGTGGTACGGTAGCCAATCAGAGCGTGGGAACTTTATCCTTATTGACGTCACATCCTTTCTCCCCCAAGCCCCTGACACATGGTATACCAGAGCCAATCAGAGTAGGGATAAAGTTCCCACGCTCTGATTGGCTCTAGTACCATGTGTGCACGGCCATGTGCCTTTTCATGACGTCAACTTAAAGGCAATTGAAGCAAAGCCATTCTGATTGGCTGTGCTTTCATTCCCTTTAAGTGACGTCATCATTTTTTTTTTATCGGCCAAAACACATGGTTATCACGGTCCAATCAGGACCGTGGGAACCATGACGCAAAATGTGACGTCATAGGCCTTTAAAAGCCTATGTCGTCTCATTTTGCAGCCAGACACCGCGGAGGAAGGACCTCCGGAGAAGAAAAAAGACAAGGGCGTGGCCGATGATGGAAAGAAGACCACGCCCTGCCCCGCCCGGAAGGAGATAGAAGAAAGAAGAATACAGATGAAGATGTATTACAAGTAGAAGACCCGTGGATTGGTTTGGATTTTTAGTTTAATGTTTATTATTTTGAATGGTTTATTATTTTATGGGTTCCTGATCGTGGATTGGTTCATGAGTAAGCTGGGCAACGGGAGTCGGTGGGGGCAAGGAATGGTACGTGAACTACAGTAAAGAATTGTATTTTATTTAACTTGTTAATTATTTCAAAAGGTTTTTTAACATGTGTATTTTTTTTTTTTTGTGGTATATCATTTCTTGCCACTGTATGTATGTATGTACAGTACAATATATATGTCTAGAGAGATATACTGTACAGTATACATTCAGGGTAAGAAATGATGATGTTTTAAAAGCTGGATTAGATGTGTTTTTAATTATTTTGTGAGTTTAAAGTATTTTAAAATTAGATAGATGTATTATTCCTTGGTATTGTATTGTGTGTTTGAGGAAGGTCAGGGATAGATAGCCTTGGTTGTACTGTAAAGGTTGTATGTTTAGGGATCTAAATAATGATTGCTAATTGATTTTTGTTTACGTTGATTAATTTGCAGAATGTATACAGTATGGTGCATAGATTTTATGCATTTTGGAATGTGACTTTTTTCATTGGTTTGTGATCATATACAGTACAGTAGATTGTGAGATCAGTTAGGATTTTTAAAGGAAATTGATTTTAATGTAGTGTCTGTATGGAGACGTGTTTGGTTGTAGGGCAGTATGCTTTTGATAACTCTTCTACATTTATTTGTACTGTATATTGGTTTATCATGGGTGTGTATATAACGTGTGTGTATATGTATATATATATATATATATATATATATATATATATATATATATATATATATATATATATATATATATATATACTGTATATATATCTCTCTCTCTCTCTTTCTCTCTGTCTCTCTGTATATATATATATACAGTATATATATATACTGTATAGTTGCATGATGAAGCCACAGTACAAATTCATGGGTGAAGGGTGGGTATCGTGCCTGTGTGGCTTAACCCCTTAATTACCTTTGCGGTTATTATCCGATAAGGTGTTTAAGGGGTTAATTGATATCTGAATGTACTGTACTTGCAATGTATTGGCTTGGTTTTGGCTATGTTTTGTGGGGGCAAGAGAAGGAAGGCGCTGGCATCGGACACTTCGTATTGATGAGGTCAGTAGTACTTTATTTATTTGTATATGCTAGTTAATGTTTTTAATAATGGGCAATTAATCTATTATCCATATCTGGATAATAGTTATTTTGCACACTATTGTACTGTAGGTGTTGGGGGGGGAGGGTGTATGTATTGAATGCATAGGCCAGGTTTATTTTTTTTACATTCAGGGTTTGATTCCGTGGTTTTGCGTGGGGCCTATGGAGACCACCTCCGGGTATTCTCGGGTATCCTAAAGGGTATCAGGCTGGTGGTTCCACGGGTGACACATGCGGGGATGATGATGTGTGGTCCCACTTCTGTGGGGGCACCGCGGACCCGTAGTCTGCGGGCATGACGATGTGTGGTCCCACTTCTGTGGGGGCACCTCCGACCCGTAGGTGCGGGGATGATGATGTGTGGTCCCACTTCTGTGGGGGCACCACGGACCCGTAGTGAGCACCCGTGAGTTCCCCAGACCCCCATGGGAACCACCCGAGGCCCCGCAGACACCTGTGGGTTTGACCCGGGGCTCCCAGACATCCTTGGGCCTACCGTGGGGACACAATTGTGGCTCACGGTGACCCAAGGAGACCACCTGGGCGCCATGGTGCTGGCAGGATCCACCAGCAGGCCTCCAGAACCTGTGGAATGCTGCTGGTAAACTGTAGGTCTGTCCAGGTGCCCTGGCAGCCCACCGGGGACTAGCGTGGGGCTGCGTTATGGACCCTGAATGTAAAAGAATAAATCTTGTATTTATGGGGGGGGGGCACAGGGGGTGGGTAATGTATTTAATAAATAGAATGCTGTTTATTGTGGGGCTGTGCATTGTTTTGATTGCGGAGTCTGGGGGTGGGGGGTGGGGGGTGGAATGTTCCCCAACGGTATGTGGGTAGGCCTCCCTTGTGGGTACTGACTGGGTGGTTAGGCCTCACGGGTGGGGGGGGGGTTAGTGTGGGAGGGTATGTAGGCATCCCGAGTGGTGGGTGGGTGAGGGTGGGTTAACCCCTTCATGACTGTAGCGGTTAATAACCGCTATGGTGATTAAGGGGTTAGGGGACATTACTTTGTATGTTTTAATTTTTGTGTCTGTTTTGCAGAAGCGGAGGGGCCATGGCCAGGATGGGGGGGGGGGTTAACGGTATGTGGGTAGGGGGTGAGGGTGGTTAGCAATGCAGGGAGGGAGATTTACTGGTAACAGAAACATCTCTCTCCCTTCAATGTAATCTGTTTAAAGCCCCCTCCCCCCTAATGTGTGTTTCTGTAAAATCTCTCTCCCTTCAATGTACAGGTACTGTAATCTGTTTAACAGAAACATTAGGGGGGAAGGTTCTTTAGGCCTTTATCTCTCTCTCCCTTCATTGTAATCTGTTTAACACAAACATTCGGGGGGAAGGGGCTTTAGGCCTTTATATCTCTCTCCCTTCAGTGTAATCTGCTTAACAGAAACATTAGGGGGGAGGGGGCTTTAAACAATGCTGTGTATAATGTATAAGTTTTTTACAATTAGATAGATGTAATCCTTGGTTTTGTAAGGGTTAGTTTGGTTTTAAATTGTATTTTCTGGTTGGTACTTACAGTATATATTGATTTTGGTTTACTTGATTGGTTAAAATACTGTAGTTGACTTGTTTGGAAGTGTTTGTGTTTACTGGTAGAGTAGCTTGCAATTATATTGTTAACATTCATTTGCAGAATGTACAGTACTGTATATGGTGCATAGATTTAATGCTATGCATCATTTACAGTATACAATGTAAATGCAATGTACTGTGTGGATTGTAATGTTATGTTTTATATTGTAAAATAAGTTAGGATTATTAAATGGATTATTATTATTGTCTGTATAGAGAAGCGTTATCTGTAGGACAGTATGATTTTGATAACCATTCTACAGTACATGTATTTGTACTATTGGTTCATCATGTGTATATATATATATATATATATATATATATATATATATATATATATATATATATACTGTACACAGTGTATATATGTATACTGTATATATATATATATATATATATATATATATATATATATATATATATATATACAGTGTATATATATACAAAGTATATACTGTACAGTATATATTTATTTCTCTTCATGTATTTATTTATTTATTTATTTATTTAGATTTATTTATTAATTGTGGGGCTGCTGTGCGTGAATTTTTTTTATTGGGGGTGAGGGGGGTGTTTGGCCCTTGGTGTGAGTTTACGACTTGCAGCAGCAGCACAATTAATAAATAAATCTAAATAAATAAATAAATAAATAAATGACAATAAATACATTTGAAATACATTTTAATTGATAGTGTAGATGTGCAGGGGGTCTCCGGAGCTGAAGCGCACAGGTTTCAGGTCTGGGGCCCCCGTGCCCCCTGAGATACAGGCCCCTTTAGGGGGTGCCGGTATCCCTCTGCTCTGCTTGGTTTACAGGCCGCGATCACGTGATCGGGGCCTTTAACGCAGAGCACTCAGCACTCAGAAACACAGGCCATGCAGATTTAACACACACACACAATAGGGGGAGGTTTTTTTTACATAGCTTGCAGGGAAGCTTAACGCACACACACAATAGGGGGATAGGGGGAGGGGGTTTTACATAGATTAGAGAGAAGGCAGGGCGTTTTATAAGCGAGAATAGGGGGAGGGGTTTTTACATAGATTAGAGAGAAGGCAGGGCGTTTTAAAAGCGAGAATAGGGGGAGGGGGTTTTACATAGATTAGAGAGAAGGCAGGGAGTTTTAACACAGACGTGAAAAATATGTATTGAATGTATTAATTGTTTATTATGCCTTAACCCCTTCATTGCCTTAGCGGCTATCCGCTATGTTAATGACGCAGCACTTTCCGTATTTTTAATAATATTGATCAGGAGCAGGGGGGGGGGGTTCCCTAAGCATTAATTTCTGGCTCAGGGAACCCCCTGCTCACTGTACAATATTATTAAAATAATGCTTCTTTACCATAGCGCATAGACGCTAAGGTAAAGAACGAGTGTTTATTTATACTGTATATTGTATGTGTTTTATTGATACTGTACATGTGCAGAGGGTCTCCAGAGCAGAAGCGCACAGGTTTCAGGTCTGGGGACCCCGTGCCCCCCGAGATACAGGCCCCTTTAGGGGGTGCCGGTATCCCTCTGCTCTGCTTGGTTTACAGGCCGCGGTCACGTGATCGGGACCTTGAAACGCAGAGGGATACCGGCACCCCCTAAAGGGGCCTGTATCTCGGGGGGCACGGGGTCCCCAGACCTAAAACCAACGCGGTTCAGCTCCGGAGACCCCCTGCACATCTACACTATCAATAAAAATGTATTTCAAATGTATTTATTGTCATTTATTTATTTATTTTTTGGCGGCTGCTGTGCGTATTTTATTGTTGTGGGTTGCGGGAGGGTGGGTGAATGGGGTATTCACCCCAACGATGGTTGGGGAGGGCTTGCGGGGGGGGGGTAGCGGGAGGGCTTAACCCCTTCATGACCGTAGCGGTATTAACTGCTACGGTCGTGAAGGGGTTAAGTGCACCCGCAAACCCCCCCCCCCCCCTCCCGCAAGTCCTAAACTCACACAAAGGGCCAAATACCCCCCTCACCCATCCCCACTACACACAATAAAGCGGGCACGGTGGGTTAACCCCTTCATTGCCTTAGCGGCTATCCGCTATGGTAATGACGCAGCATTTTCCGTATTTTTAATAATATTGATCAGGAGCAGGGGGGGGGGGGGGTTCCCTGAGCATTAATTTCTGGCTCAGGGAACCCCCTGCTCACTGTACAATATTATTAAAATAATGCTTCTTTACCATAGCGCATAGACGCTAAGGTAAAGAACGAGTGTTTATTTATACTGTATATTGTATGTGTTTTATTGATACTGTACATGTGCAGAGGGTCTCCAGAGCAGAAGCGCACAGGTTTCAGGTCTGGGGACCCCGTGCCCCCCGAGATACAGGCCCCTTTAGGGGGTGCCGGTATCCCTCTGCTCTGCTTGGTTTACAGGCCGCGGTCACGTGATCGGGACCTTGAAACGCAGAGGGATACCGGCACCCCCTAAAGGGGCCTGTATCTCGGGGGGCACGGGGTCCCCAGACCTAAAACCAACGCGGTTCAGCTCCGGAGACCCCCTGCACATCTACACTATCAATAAAAATGTATTTCAAATCATTTTTAATGTGCGGATGTTTGCGCAGAGAGAGAGCAGCGGATCTCTCTCTGCTGCAAACACATCTCGCCCCCGCCGCCCATACAGTAGTATCATTTATGTATGTGCATATACAGTACAGTACAGTACTGTACAGTACTGTATGTTAGGGCTTACAGGGGTTGTTGTTATACAGTATATATATATATATATATATATATACTGTACAGTATACAGTATACAGTATACTGCATTACAATTCATTATAGGGGACGGCTTCACAGAGAACAGCTCGCAAGCGCCACCATGTGTATTTTGACGGCATTGCAGTATTGTAACCAGCCGGAATAAAAAGCTTAAATTCCTGCCGGAAAATAACGCAATGCACTCTGGCAGAAAACTATCAGAAACCTGAATACACCCGAGTATACCCGAATTCGCGGGACTAGCCGTGCTCGAATAAAGTGTGTCGCCAGTGTAGTTTTTTTGCCCAATACCTTATAGTATGTGTTAGGGGTGGGGGGATGTGCGTTGTATATTGCTATGTTTATTGGGGGCAATTGTCCCCAGTAAACATGCTAATGTGCCTTAGCCCCTTCATTGCCTTAGTGGCTATCCTCTAAGGTAATGAAGCTGCATTAATGTAAATTTTAATAATAGTGTGCAGGAGCAGGGGTTCCCCTGAGCTGAACCGCATTGATTTCTGCCTCAGAGACCCCCTGCTTCCCAAGTTACAGGCCCCGGTTTGGGGCATCGGTGCCAGTGTCGACGCCATCTTTATAGAGCCCACGTCGTGTCTTAGATGCTATAAAGATGGCGGCGACACTGGCACCCGATGCCCCATACCGGGGCATGTAACTCGGGAAGCAGGGGGTCTCTGAGGCAGAAATCAATGCAGTTCAGCTCAGGGGACCCCCTGCTCCCGCACACTATTATTAAAATGTACATGAATGCAGCTTCATTACCATAGCGGATAGCCTCTACGGTAATGAATTATTAATTATTATGTGTTTTTTAATACTAGTGTAGATGTGCAGGGGGTCTCCTGAGCTGAGCCACATTGGTTTCAGCCTCGGGAACCCCCTACTTCAGGAGATTCAGGCCCCTTTATGGAGTGCCGGTATCCCCTGCAGAATTTAAATTTCCCGGTCACGTGACGAGGGAGCTTTAAAGTGCAGGGGATACCGGCACCCCATAACGGGGCCTGTATCTCCTGAAGTAGGGGGTCCTCGGACCTGAAACCAATGCGGCTCAGGTCCTGAGACCCCCTGCTCATGTAAACTATAATTAAAATGTATTTATTTAGTGTACGATCGCCTGTAACAGTCTTGCATGGAGATGGCAAATCTCCATGCAAATGTTACATGCGGCTTTTTTTTCTATCAGCTAGCGTACGTAAAGGTTAAGAACGCTAGCAGGGGAAAAAAAAGTAACCCGTACGCTGTGGTTGTTCTGAGCTATTTGGAGCAGGTACGTTAAAAAATTGGCTCAAGGCCTTAGTGAGTCGCGTCCCCGGCTTCACTTTTTAACGAACCTGCTTTTTTGGAAAATCAGAATGCAAAGCCATTGAGCTTAGTGCATAGCCCCCATAATGTCTAAAATCAAAACTTCCAAAACTCACAAAGATTTGACACAGCCTTACTCATTTTCTTTTGGCTATTCTCCTGGGGCTAATAAAACCAGTTTTCTAGCTATCCTGATCAGAAAATAATCTCAGAAAATGTGCTTGCCAAACGAAAGAAATACCTTTTAATCCCATGTTTTCATTCCATGCTTTCAAACCCCCCAAATCGTTAAATCCCGCATAAACTACAATAATATAAGAACAACGATACATAGATTTGAAATCGAATATTTCTAGTAAAAACTCATCCCATTGGGGGGCTTCCGGTAACGTCATCAAGTATGGTCGGGTAAGCGTGGAGCTCCATGGACCCGCACGCATATAATCAATAGAAAGCACCTTTCCTCCCCGAATTTACCAATTCTTTTTGGCCCCCTAAGAAGATCAAAGGACCAAGCATGTCTAACAAACCAAAAAAAACCTGTGAATCAGGGGGTCTCCAAATATTTTCGCCATCCCAGCAGGGAGCGGAGGAGCAGGGTGAAAAACAAGATATCGGCGGAGCATGAGGTCCAGCAGCAATGTCGAGTGACCTGACACAATTGAAAGGGAGCCCTGAGGCAGAAGAACCAGTAACTCGATCATACATGGAGGAGCTTCTTGCCTCCATTCACTCCAAACTATATTTGTCCCTACAAGCAGACCTGAAGGAAGCAGTAAATGATCACAAACAAGAGATCATGAGCCTGTCAGAAAGGACGTCGGAGATTGAAAACAAGGTGGAGGGGTCCCTGACCCGGCAGGCTGAAGCAGAGGAAGAAATTACCCGCCTAGGAGAGGAGATTGTGCTTCTCAAGGAAGGCCTGGAAGAACAATAAAATCGGGACTGACAGCAGAATCTGAGTGTCCGCAATGTCCCAGAAGCGGTCTCACCCGACCAACTCAGACCATATCTTCTCGAATTATTCACCATGATATGCAGAGATAGAGGAAAAGGACTTTGAGATCGACAGGGCCCATCACATTCTGGGTCCGAAATCGGATGATCCTAAATGGAGACGTGATATTATCATGAGAATGCACAGCTACTCCTCAAAAGAAAAGATCATTGTGGCCTGTCGAGGAAGAGAATCCCTGATTTTCCAAGAGGAAACCCTATTAATGTTTAACGATCTCTCAAGACTCACCATCAACCGCCGGAGAGAGTTGAAACTCCTAACCACCCTCCTCCGTGAAAACGAGGTAAGATATCGCTGGGGATTTCCCTTTAAATTAATTGCCAACAAAGGAGGATGGTTCCTGACTATACGCCACCTGGTGGATATGCTCCCGGTCGCCTGGGCGCTGGGTTTGACCCCCCCGTCATCGTGGTCAGAAGCTCCGACAAACCAGGAGGCTGAGGAGAGCAGGGGCGGCCCTGCACGAGCCTCCGAGAGAATCGCCGCTCTCCACCAAGCTAAAAATAAATAATTACACCGTCACCTCAAAGATACCCCGATTTGGTAGCTCCCTTACATTCTGGACAACCACCACTACCAGCAGCCCTTGCGACCCAGAGGAGCATCCCCAGCTGAACTGACTCTGAATGTTCCTTCTGAAGGATCGCCAGGATACGAGATAGATTCTTCCCGCATTCCATTCACCAACGAGAAAAAGCTTTTCCATCCGCTCCGTTGTTAGGAGATAAGTTGGTGCCTTTTCGCTTACCTACACGGAGCTTTGGGTGGGTGGGGGGAGGAGGGGTGATTGTCCGAATTTTGCTGGAAGACCGAACACCTGCTCTGCCATGAAAAAAAATTTCCGACAACCTGAGAGGAAGAACGATTCCGTTCGAGAGAGTCGGAGCCCGGAGCGACGGAGAGTTTGTAGGGACTTTTGGAAGAGGAGGGATGGAGAGCCCCATGACGACCCGAATGTCAGTATAAGTGAGAAATAAACCCACTGCTCCTCTTGAACTCATGGTCCACTTATAGTTAATCCCCGACAAGTTTTCTCCCCCTCGTCAGTAAGCTGTGACTTATATATAGAGTTTAATCAAAGTTGAACGCTCTCAGCGCCTGGTTTTTCAGTTAACAAGTTATCCTGTGGTTTATATGTTTAAACCATGTTCTTCCCCACACCCCTGGTTATATTGAGCTAAGGTACATGGAGATACTCAGTAAACTAACCCTTTCACAGGAGGATGGCTCCCCACCCCCCCTTAGCAAGCAGTTGGTCTCCCGAGTCTCCTACCTATTTACCTCCCCAGGATATGACCTGTCCCCGCGAGGGCCAATAGATTGAAGCAATCTAGTGCTAGAACTAATTGCTAGCAATGTAGATATGTTTGCATTATTAAACTATGCCCTTTCTCTATATGTGTATAGCCCCCGTATCCCTCAGGGGATTGTCACATGCTGCGGCTTAGTCAATAGGGTGGCTGCATTTGCAATTAAGGCCTTTTCGGTGCAAGGGAGCCTGCGCTGGCAGTTCTGAATAGAGACAGTTAAGACAGGCCGCAGTTACATGTTGCTAGGCAACCAGTGAAGCTGTGAGAGATGACAGTTTAGACAGCTTTAAAAAAAAGAGTGTCAGTTGGAGCTGGGAGCTGGATGTGTTAGGGTGTGTGTGCAGGGAGCAGTAGCCCCTGGCACTAGGCCTAGTTACCCCCAGAGGCCCCAGATAAGTTACCATTGCCCCAGTTTGTGGTTGCTTCAGGGACAGACCCTACTTGAAGAGTTCTGCCCCCTTAGCTATTTGGTTAAGTTAGAAGCCACTCAGTAGTGCGCAGCCTGATTACTGGGTCTGGGCTCAGACCCCCCCCGAGTTATATAGAGACTATCTTCTCGGAGGCCCTGCCAAGCAGTGACTGCGGCCGGCCGGTTGCAGACGGATCCCCGTCAAAGTACAGACGGTGCGGAGCTGCGGTGATATTATCCACGCTGGAAGTCACCCAACGCGTAAGAGGACATCACGTCGGACCAGGCGGATCCACTTCAGTGTATAGCGGCACCCGTGGCTGGAACCCGGGCAGGTATCTATAAAGAGTGCACCAACACGTCCAGGGATAGCGCTATCTCCAACACACGTGGGTGGGGTTTGGACATAAGGTACTTTGGGGAATACCTATGTTGATGTGTGCATCCAGTGCACATCCATGTGTGTGTGTATACACATTATTCTGTGTGGTAGAGGTACCGGAGTTAATATTAGTAGTTAGAATAGTAAACAGTTATTAGCATACACTGTGTGCGTGTTTTATTATTGTGGTTCCTGTAAGAGGACCATCCCACTCAGGTGGGAACCCTTACAGGTGGAGGTGCTGTTTTCGACAACGGATCAGGTAACCCAAGGCTCCCAGTGGCGGAGGTTCAGGCCTTCTGTGAGCCTATCAGGTGACGCACCACACCCGGTAACACAAGTGTAGATTTCCCCACATGGTCCCCATCTGCGATAGGGGGGGGGGGGCAAAAGGTGTTACATTGTGGAGGCGCTGCTGAGATCTCAGACCTGGGGTGCCCTGTCCTATTTTTCATCCAAATTTGTCCAATTTAATTTTCCACTATGTGGGTGCCCTCAAGGCATGAGGTCCACGCATGGGCCACAAAGCTTAGCCTGACCCCGAACCGCCTGGTCGTTGTGGGCGGAGTTCCTGCTCACGCATTCACGTCAGACATCCAGGAGCATGTTCGCAAACTCCCTGGACTAGCTCAAGCATGGGTCATAGGGCGAAAGTATGATTCCCTCCGTCAATGGAGTGCCATGATACTAAAGGTAGGCCATGCCATATGCGAGGAAGACGGTCCCCAATTCCTAACTCTGTCTGAGGGTCCGACCAATGGGTGCCCAATTATCTACCCTTACCTAGCAGTTTCTTTGGCTCCCTCATCTGGGGAGGCTAATCATGAGTCCCACCTAAAATGGCATCTCCCGCCAAGTCAGGAGAGCGCACGTGCTAATGGCGGCCAGGCTGCACCACAATGCGTTACAGTAACCAGCCCGGGTCTGGCGCGAGAACCAGAGCTCCACCCCTGTGACGTAAGTGAGTCTCAGTCCACCACTTCTGTTCCCCGGCAGGGAGAAACAGGATGCAGCGAACTGCAACCTCAGTTATACAGAGGTTGGCAAGTAAAAGGAGTGAAAGCACCCCATCTTTTGTGCCCGTGCTTACAAAAGGAGTTGAATAAGTATGGCAGTATGGACTTTGACCCTTATCACCTACCAGTAGAACTTCTGGTGGCAAAAGTGGACAGGCAGGGATGCGTACGATGTTTCTGCAGCAAATTTGATTTTCCAGATGGAGAACTGACTTGGGAACCCAAGAGTGCTTGCTGCGGAGCACAGTTCCTGCAACCCATGCTGCTGCGGCCCACAGAAACCGCAGAGAAAGATGCGACAGACCCCTCTACTGGGTCGGTCAATGCTGCCAATCTACCTACCTCAAGAGCAGAGGTTTTGGAGGGCCCGTGCGTCCTAACAGTGGTTCCTAGACTCAACTCCAGAATCGGTTCCAGATTCGGTTCCAATGACGGAACCACAGATGTTCGAACCAACGAAGGGTAAGGTGTCCCTACCACCATTCTCTTCTACTGACAACAGCATCCAATCAGCCGTGGTGATGCACCTGCAGGCGGACCACTCAAGTGACGCTGAGGACAACGGGCTGATTGACTCACCTACTGCGGACTCTGTTGTGGGGCCGTGTGCCCTGCCACGGCCTGTCCGGCCTTCAACGATGGTACCATCGGTCCCAGGCTTGGGATCAGTACCTTCCAATGATGACAGGGGCGAGTTGACTGCCCCAGGGGTGTCGGGTGTGAGCTCCCCGGTGATCGTGGACCATGGTGGCTCCAAAGGTAGGGTCACCCGGGCGATGGGCTCACCCCGTCATCGTGTCCTGGTGGAGGTGTCTCCCCTAGAAGATCTCTGCAGACCAGAGAACCGATTTGACCCCATCAAGGTATCCAGTACAGCGGCTATGCGCGGCACTTACACCTACAAGAGGAACCTTCAATCCTTCTCGTCTCAAGACAAGGACCTGCATGTAGATATTGTGATGTCCCCAGAAGACGTCACAACTAAAGAGATTGCTGGAGTGAACAAAGACTGTGCTGTGACCGCTCTGATAATTATTGCCTCCTTCATGCACACGCTGGAGCGCTTCATTCACCATGTGGTGGACCGAGGCAAAGGGCAAGACCTCCTTGCCCACCTCGTCCATGTCGCGGATGGCCGGGTAAAAGTTTGGCACCAAGACCCATTACTATTCCTTCTACCAGGGGGAGGAGATGGTTTGGGATCAGAGACACTAGCCCCCGATCATGAGCTCCAAAAGACTCCCAGGAGTCAATCACTCAATCAGTTAGGGGTACCCCACTATGAGACTCAGCTGGCCTCGGGTATCAGCGTGATTTGTTGTGTATCCTATGCAATGCATTTTTCATTATATTAGATCTTTGTTATATGTCTGCTACCCAAGCGAGGCCGTTGGGATTTTACCAGGGGGAGTGTTTAGCCCCCGTATCCCTCAGGGGATTGTCACATGCTGCGGCTTAGTCAATAGGGTGGCTGCATTTGCAATTAAGGCCTTTTCGGTGCAAGGGAGCCTGCACTGGCAGTTCTGAATAGAGACAGTTAAGACAGGCCGCAGTTACATGTTGCTAGGCAACCAGTGAAGCTGTGAGAGATGACAGTTTAGACAGCTTTTAAAAAAAGAGTGTCAGTTGGAGCTGGGAGCTGGGTGTGTTAGGGTGTGTGTGCAGGGAGCAGTAGCCCCTGGCACTAGGCCTAGTTACCCCCAGAGGCCCCAGATAAGTTACTGCACCGACACACTTTATTCGAGCAAATACCCAGTATGTACCTGGCAGATACCTGGAATGCGCCGCTCCTCACCTCTGACAAGCCCCGTTGCGTTTGCCTTCCCAGCCTGGGTTCATGCCTGGCTGACGGGCGGCTTATCTGTTAAATGATAATGATTAGGATTTAATAGGCTGCAATGCTTCGCGTGTCTTCCAGATGGCATAAATTCATGAATTGTAATGCAGTATATATATATATACTGTGCAGTATTGCAGCCAGCGGGAATAAAATGCTTCAATCCCTGCCTGGAAAATACCTCAATGCACTCGGGCAGAAAACAGTCACAAACCTCAATACACCCGGGTATACCCGAATTCGTGGGACTAGCCGAGCTCGAATAAAGTGTGTCGCCAGTGTACCATTGCCCCAGTTTGTGGTTGCTTCAGGGACAGGCCCTACTTGAGGAGTTCTGCCCCTTTAGCTATTTGGTTAAGTTAGAAGCCACTCAGTAGTGCGCAGCCTGATTACTGAGTCTGGGCTCAGACCCCCCCGAGTTATATAGAGACTATCTTCTTGGAGGCCCTGCCAAGCAGTGACTGCGGCCGGCCGGTTGCAGACGGATCCCCGTTAAAGTACAGAGGGTGTGGAGCTGCGGTGATATTATCCACGCTGGAAGTCACCCCACACGTAGGAGGACATCACGTCGGACCAGGCGGATCCACTTCAGTGTATAGCGGCACCCGTGGCTGGAGCCCTGGCATGTATCTATAAAGAGTGCACCAACACGTCCAGGGATAGCGCTATCTCCAACACACATGGGTGGGGTTTGGACATAAGGTACTTTGGGGAATACCTATGTTGATGTGTGCACCCAGTGCACATCCATGTGTGTGTGTACACTGGCGACACACTTTATTCGAGCTCGGCTAGTCCCACGAATTCGGGTATACCCGGGTGTATTGAGGTTTGTGACTGTTTTCTGCCCGAGTGCATTGGGTTATTTTCCAGCAAGGATTGAAGCATTTTATTCCCGCTGGCTGCAATACTGCACAGTATATATATATATACTGCATTACAATTCATGAATTTATGCCATCTGGTAGACACGCGAAGCATTGCAGCCTATTAAATCCTAATCATTATCATTTAACAGATCAGCCGCCCATCAGCCAGGCATGAACCCAGGCTGGGAAGGCAAATGCAACGGGGCTTGTCAGAGGTGAGGAGCGGCGCATTCCAGGTATCTGCCAGGTACATACTGGGTATTTGCTCGAATAAAGTGTGTCGGTGCAGTATACACATTATTCTGTGTGGTACAGGTACCGGAGTTAATATTAGTAGTTAGAATAGTAAACAGTTATTAGCATACACTGTGTGCGTGTTTTATTATTGTGGTTCCTGTAAGAGGACCATCCCACTCAGGTGGGAACCCTTACAGGTGGAGGCGCTGTTTTCGACAACGGATCAGGTAACCCAAGGCTCCCAGTGGCGGAGGTTCAGGCCTTCTGTGAGCCTATCAGGTGGCGCACCACACCCGGTAACACAAGTGTAGATTTCCCCACATGGTCCCCATCTGCGATAGGGGGGGGGGGGCAAAAGGTGTTACATTTTGGAGGCGCTGCTGAGATCTCAGACCTGGGGTGCCCTGTCCTATTTTTCATCCAAATTTGTCCAATTTAATTTTCCACTATGTGGGTGCCCTCAAGGCATGAGGTCCACGCATGGGCCACAAAGCTTAGCCCGACCCCGAACTGCCTGGTCGTTGTGGGCGGAGTTCCTGCTCACGCATTCACATCAGACATCCAGGAGCATGTTCGCAAACTCCCTGGACTAGCGCAAGCATGGGTCATAGGGCGAAAGTATGATTCCCTCCATCAATGGAGTGCCATGATACTAAAGGTAGGCCATGCCATATGCGAGGAAGACGGTCCCCAATTCCTAACTCTGTCTGAGGGTCCGACCAATGGGTGGCGGAGTTAATATTAGTAGTTAGAATAGTAAACAGTTATTAGCATACACTGTGTGCGTGTTTTATTATTGTGGTTCCTGTAAGAGGACCATCCCACTCAGGTGGGAACCCTTACAGGTGGAGGTGCTATTTTCGACAACGGATCAGGTAACCCAAGGCTCCCAGTGGCGGAGGTTCAGGCCTTCTGTGAGCCTATCAGGTGACGCACCACACCCGGTAACACAAGTGTAGATTTCCCCACATGGTCCCCATCTGCGATAGGGGGGGGGGAAGGTGTTACATTTGATTAACACAACGTTAGATTCTGTTGATTTAATCTGGAGTATCTTGCCACCCCCCCCCCCTTTCTCCCACTTGCCTTCCATTCCCTTCCCTAATTTTCCCCTCTTCTTCACTCTCCCCCTCTCCCTCACATTACCCCCCTCCCTCCCCCACTCTTCCTCATCTTCCCTCCCCCCCCTTTTTTTTGCCCCCCCGCCCCACCTTTCCCATTTCACACCTCGACTTTCTCCCCGCAATGACCCCATAGATAGAATTCTCCCCTGCGAGACCTGATCTTTTATGGCCAGGAATATCTGAATATACTGTATCTTGGTGGGCTTCATCAAAGTAGATACTTACCAATATTTACTGGGATGAAGCTGATGTACTTTATGTAGTGATCAGTTACTTAGTGTAATTTCTCTGCCAATCACTGGTTAATCCCCACTTCGGGTCACAGTTACACATCAATATGCTAGTTAGGGTTTCACTGACACCATTCTCATGCCAAGGTTCTAGGCAATGCGATAGGTAGATCAGCAAGCAGCTCGGGGTAGTCACTCCCCCCCCTAAGGTTGCTATGGCAGCCAAGAGCTATATAACATGCACGCTCACTGCGTGCACATACCTTTGAAAAAGCGCGCTCATGCGCGAAACGTGCGTCAGGTGACCGGAACGTCATGACGTCATCATACTGAGTGGATGCCTTCCACAAGCGCTATGGGATCTCCGAACAGCTGCATATACAGCCGCTGACTCTTTACTCCGGTATCCTCCATGCAGGCACCCTGCCCCCACACTCTCCCTTACTACGGGATTGAGTTAAGCAGCATCGGACCTACACAGCATGTGCTGAGCTAAGTATACAATTTTCCAATTAGACGCAACAGTTAAAGGTGACTGCACCCTGTTGCTGTATACTATTGCTGTACACTACTCAGCTGTGCGTCCAGACGGGCTTGTATGACAACAGTGTCCTGTCAATTTGGGATAAGATATCACCCATATAGCCATTACCTTATTAAGGGCCCCCGCTGTATACCTGACTTGGGGGTTTATATACATGGCGACATTACAACTGTGTTTCTAAAAGTACAGATTACACTTCATGAACTACATGCTTTATTGTGACCTAAGGGGGATTTTCTGCCATTAGAGTCAGTGGGTTCTATTTATGAGACTCCATATATGCATCTCTGCGCCTGACTGTCCTATTGAGTATATGAGGCTATAACTGGATACGGTCACAGAACCGTGCCTCTGGGCATTAGCAGAGCACACTTTGTGCATGCCCTTTCGCAGAGTTTTATACCACTGTTCTATTTATGAGACTCCATATATGCATCTCTGCGCCTGACTGTCCTATTTAGTATATGAGGCTATAACTGGATACGGTCACAGAACCGTGCCTCTGGGCATTAGCAGAGCACACTTTGTGCATGCCCTTTCGCAGAGTTTTATACCACTAAGCCACGTAGCTAGTGGTTTTTTTTTGTGTGGTTTTTTTTTTGTTCTCACTATATGTTACTTTTTCCTCATGTTATTTTGATTTCATCCTGTTCTGGAGTTGATATACATTATACCTTCATGTGGGTCACTGACATTCTGTAGGTATACTTCATTACCGCATTGACTGCTCCTTTATCACCCCCTCAGATTCTGTACCATCAGCCTCAATTCTTGAGGTTGACGGTTTTTTGTAAATAGGAACACTGTGGACAGGACAGGTTTCCAAGTCTGAGGATGTACATGGTGACTCCTGCAGTCTATGTATCCACATCTAGGTGATGTACTGTCATTTACACTATCTTCCATGTGTATATTTTGGAAGATTCTCTTGGTCTGTTAGTAGGGATTGGCCTTGGAATTTTTACCATCCCCCTCTATACAAACATGTTTTACTACTTATGTGATTAAAAGGTTTTTAACTATATTTACCATATCATCCTCATTTACCTTTCTGAGTGCATTCAAGGAGGAACTTCTATGTGTTTTTGTTGTTACTACAGTCTCTATCCTCTTTTGCACCTGATTTTGGTTGTACTTTACTTTACATTACTCTATGCATGATTGTGCTGATGCGGGAGCCACCCTTCCCCTTCCCCCTCCCCCTCTTTCCCACTACCTGATTTACTAGTATACACCTGTGGACGTATGTCCATTCTTGCTCCCAGCTCGCATACACACTAGCAGGTATCACACCATTTTCTATATATTATAAATGGCTGGTTTTCTATCGCAGCTGCCTGACTTTGCCGCATGGAAGTCAGAGGCAGATAACGTCTTCTCACTTGACGGGGATATAACCGACACTGGGGTGACCAGTATTAACACCTACTTTTCTGGCCTAGAGAAAATCTACAAACGGCGAGCTAAATTATGGTGGGAGATAGCGAGCTTAGAAAAGTATATATCTACTGAACTTATTCCTAGGGGATTAAGAGTGGATCTGCCTCCCTCTACCCCACACTCAGACCCTGAATTCCTAGTTAAGTGGAACCAAATTCTAGGCAAATGTTCCGCCTCCCTTATGAAATTACTAGTTGAAACAGACACTGGTACATTAGTGACTGTGAACAGTGAATTGGCAGAGCAGCGTAATGACGCAGAGAAATGGCGTGGTAACTCCGAGTCTATTAGCTTAGAAAATAGACTTGAAGAGACCATAGGCAGATTTACACGCGAACTTAAAGAAAGGAAACAGCGCAAATTTATTCGCGATACAAAAGATTTTAAAGAAGGTAAAATTTACAAACAGAAAAAGGACACCAAAAAAGTCCGCTTCCGTCACCCAGAGTCTTCGACTGACTGGGATACCTCCAATGAGGAGAGTGACGGTGGGGAAAGGAGAGAACTGGGACTGGTAGATACTTCTAGGGTTGGTTTTTTAGACCAAGACCCCCGTCACCAGCCGCCCCCCGAACGAGTAAGACCCGAAGAGGCCAGATGGGGTGGGCTGCGAGACAGAGACACCTGGGGTTACAGGGGGAGACCAAAACGACGATCACGCAACCGCCGCCAATAACTGACACTGACGACTTTAGCCAGGTGATCAACCTGTCTGATGTGACCCTTAGCAGGGATCAGATGGCTGTCCTACAAAAGGGACTGTCATTTTCTCCCAGTGAGGACTTTTCCAGATTTGACTGGATTAAGGACACGTATTTATTCGGTCGCAAATTACTATTGCACAAATTCTTTAAAAGGAGGGCCCAGAACCAACTGAGGGCAATAGGTCAAGAAGACTTTGATGATGATTATCTCGAAGCTATTAATAATTTAGCATCATTGGAGGAGGAATCACTTAGGACACCGGGTGAAGGACCATTCACTACCTTGAAACCAAAATCTAGGTTCACACCGGCACTTGAGACCTGCCACAATGTTGCAACTTTTATCGGTCTAGTTACAGCAGACATTGAACATCTTAAGCCTAGACCCTCCCATACTAACTTGACCTGTTCAGAGAGGCAGTCTCTGCTAGAACTTAAGCAAAACTTGACCATCACGATTAAACCCTCGGATAAAGGGGGTAATATCGTGATAGTTAATTCCACAGACTATATAAAGGAGAATCTGCGTCTTTTATCTGATCGCGACTGCTATGCGATTCTGAGATCTGATCCCACCAACCTGTACTTACGTGACCTTAAACTTATCCTTGATATGGGTATACAGACTAAGGCTCTTTCCCCCAAAGAAAGTTTGGCACTCCTCAATAAGAACCCGAGGATGGCCACTTTCTACTCCTTACCCAAGGTGCACAAAAGCCTGGTAGCACCACCTGGACGCCCCATAGTATCGGGGATCTCGAACATTACCGAACAAAGCAGTATCTACGTCGATAAAGTGCTCCGTCCTTTTGTGGTCACATTACCCTCCTATCTGAGGGACACAAAGGATGCTCTTAACAAACTAAGGGATTTGTCGGTTGGGGAGGACACGTTGCTTATCAGCCTGGATGTAGAATCTCTGTATACTTCCATAATACATGAGAGAGGCATCCAGGCTGTAGAATATTATCTCAATCAAAGGCCAGTTGAATTCAGTAACCATAACACACTGGTACTAGACTTACTGAGATTTATTCTTATGCATAACGTGTTCACCTTCGACGGTAAACTTTACCAGCAACTCCGTGGCACAGCCATGGGGACCACCTGCGCCCCCAATTATGCCAATCTCTATCTGGGCTTGTGGGAGGCGGAGGTGGTATTCCAAGAGCGTTATCGCCGGTATACCTCTCATATCCTTCTATGGATAAGATATATCGACGATATTTTTGCTCTTTGGCAGGGCACCAAGACACTCTTTGATGAGTTCATTGGAGAGCTCAATGACAATCCCCTCAACCTCAGACTTACCTCTGAGGTTGATCAGATGAACATTACGTTCCTCGATCTTCTGATTTCCAAAACTACACAGGGGACTTTATCTACGTCCCTCTATCGGAAGTCCACCGCGACGAACAGCCTCCTCAGAGCTGATAGTCATCACCCGAAACATCTGATAAGGGGTATACCAACCGGACAGTTCTTACGCCTGAGGAGGAACTGTTCATCCGATGTAGACTTCGAGAGACAAGCTGTAGCGATGAAACTGAGATTTCAGGAAAGGGGGTACAGCAACAGGGTCATTAAAAAAGCTTACCAAAGAGCGAGACTGACCGACAGGAACATCCTGCTTGAAGAAAGGGTAACCTCGCACAACAATAAACAAGTAATACGTTTCATTGGTAGGTTCAACAACCAATGGCCAGAACTAACCAATATACTTAATACACACTGGCATGTATTGCGTGAGGATGTGGACCTAAAAGAGGTCTTGAGCGAGAGGCCGTCCGTGGTGAGTAGAAGAGCTACTAGTCTTCGGGATCTACTGGTACATAGCCACTACCAGAAACCGCCCACAGGTACGTGGCTAGCCAATAGATCAGTAGGCTTCTACAAGTGTCATAAATGCAGAGCTTGTCCCTCCTGTATGCCCACGAAGATTTTTTACAACTGGGATGACACACACAGTTTCAATATTCGTCAGTTTATCAATTGCAAAACCATGGGCGTGGTGTACCAAATCATATGTGCCTGCAACAAAAAATATATTGGTAAGACCAAGCGACAGTTTAGGCACAGAATCCTCGAGCACCTTGGTGATATTCGCAATCATCGCGACACCCCTGTAGCGAACCACGTCCACAACCGACACTATGGAGAATCCACGGTTCTTAAGTTTGTGGGTATTGAGGCAGTGTCTAATCACAGTAGAGGGGGGGACTGGGACATTGAGATTTTGAAGCGTGAATCCCGGTGGATTTACACCCTGGGCACTTTGGCCCCTAAGGGACTAAACGAGGAATTTTTGTTTTCTCCGTTTATTTGATCTACTGATTGTTTTCAATACATTGTGCCCCCGGAGGATTCTCTCTTTAATTTTACCTTACCTCCTATCCAATATCGACCATTTGTAGGGTATACTATTCACACTCACCACAATATAAGGGACTACAGTATGGCAACTTATTTTAACCCTTTGACGACTAAATGATATTTTTATAACAACTAGGGCCAAACCATTCTCTACTGGACATCATTAATTTACCTTCTGTGCCTTTTCCTAGATGCATCTCTGCACTTTTACTAATAATGTAACTGTGTCAAACTCATATGTAGTGATCAGTTACTTAGTGTAATTTCTCTGCCAATCACTGGTTAATCCCCACTTCGGGTCACAGTTACACATCAATATGCTAGTTAGGGTTTCACTGACACCATTCTCATGCCAAGGTTCTAGGCAATGCGATAGGTAGATCAGCAAGCAGCTCGGGGTAGACACTCCCCCCCTTAAGGTTGCTATGGCAGCCAAGAGCTATATAACATGCACGCTCACTGCGTGCACATACCTTTGAAAAAGCGCGCTCATGCGCGAAACGTGCGTCAGGTGACCGGAACGTCATGACGTCATCATACTGAGTGGATGCCTTCCACAAGCGCTATGGGATCTCCGAACAGCTGCATATACAGCCGCTGACTCTTTACTCCGGTATCCTCCATGCAGGCACCCTGCCCCCACACTCTCCCTTACTACGGGATTGAGTTAAGCAGCATCGGACCTACACAGCATGTGCTGAGCTAAGTATACAATTTTCCAATTAGACGCAACAGTTAAAGGTGACTGCACCCTGTTGCTGTATACTATTGCTGTACACTACTCAGCTGTGCGTCCAGACGGGCTTGTATGACAACAGTGTCCTGTCAATTTGGGATAAGATATCACCCATATAGCCATTACCTTATTAAGGGCCCCCGCTGTATACCTGACTTGGGGGTTTATATACATGGCGACATTACAACTGTGTTTCTAAAAGTACAGATTACACTTCATGAACTACATGCTTTATTGTGACCTAAGGGGGATTTTCTGCCATTAGAGTCAGTGGGTTCTATTTATGAGACTCCATATATGCATCTCTGCGCCTGACTGTCCTATTGAGTATATGAGGCTATAACTGGATACGGTCACAGAACCGTGCCTCTGGGCATTAGCAGAGCACACTTTGTGCATGCCCTTTCGCAGAGTTTTATACCACTGTTCTATTTATGAGACTCCATATATGCATCTCTGCGCCTGACTGTCCTATTTAGTATATGAGGCTATAACTGGATACGGTCACAGAACCGTGCCTCTGGGCATTAGCAGAGCACACTTTGTGCATGCCCTTTCGCAGAGTTTTATACCACTAAGCCACGTAGCTAGTGGTTTTTTTTTGTGTGGTTTTTTTTTTTTTTTGTTCTCACTATATGTTACTTTTTCCTCATGTTATTTTGATTTCATCCTGTTCTGGAGTTGATATACATTATACCTTCATGTGGGTAACTGACATTCTGTAGGTATACTTCATTACCGCATTGACTGCTCCTTTATCACCCCCTCAGATTCTGTACCATCAGCCTCAATTCTTGAGGTTGACGGTTTTTTGTAAATAGGAACACTGTGGACAGGACAGGTTTCCAAGTCTGAGGATGTACATGGTGACTCCTGCAGTTTATGTATCCACATCTAGGTGATGTACTGTCATTTACACTATCTTCCATGTGTATATTTTGGAAGATTCTCTTGGTCTGTTAGTAGGGATTGGCCTTGGAATTTTTACCATCCCCCTCTACACAAACATGTTTTACTACTTATGTGATTAAAAGGTTTTTAACTATATTTACCATATCATCCTCATTTACCTTTCTGAGTGCATTCAAGGAGGAACTTCTATGTGTTTTTGTTGGTACTTTATGTTCTGTCATAAGTGAAGTAGTGAGTAAAAAGCGTCAAATAATATGAGCCCAAATGTAAATGTACTTCTCTCTTCTAATGCCAACCCCCCACCCCCCCCCCCCCTCTCCTCCCCTCCAACTCTCCTCCCTTCCTTCCCCTCCCCCCCTGTCCCCACCCTCCCCCTCCCTTCCCCTTCCTCCATGAAGATCCCTCGTCAGAGGGTTAATTGAGGGAGTTCTGGTCTGAGGTGAAGTATGTTAGATGCATATCTCATCACCCTATACTTTTACTTTAGACAAACGCTGAGAAAATGCAATACCAAGTTGATGTGTAAATGGTGATGTTCTTTTATTAAGATCAAATTAAGAAAAATGCGCAACACTAATCTGAGTATATTATTACATTGCTGTTTCAAATGCAAAATAAGTGACCAATGTTCAACACGCTCTCCCTCCCCACCCACCTATCCTTCCTCCCGTTCCTCCCCCTCACCCTTCCCCTCCTTGCCCCTCCCCTCCCCATACCCCTCCCCTCCCCATACCCCTCCCCTCTCCCTCCCTCCCTGCCCTCCTCGGCTATACTCCCAAGCCACACTGATTGAACCATAAGAAAGGTGAAAAGCTCTGTGAGTTTAAGGGTCCACGCCTTCCCCGCCCCCGCTGGTTGACGACACCGGTCCTACCCCTAAGGGCCCTAAGCCCAAAAAGCCAGTTGGTAGTTAAACCGGTTGCAATTTTTAAGGCCTTATATAGGCCTATTATTTCTCTTTCTTTTCTCTCACCTGCTGACACTGTCCCAGCAGGTCCCACCTTTCCCTCTCCCTTGTTCCATTCCCCCCACCCTGGTCTGCCGAGGCCGATCTATATCCAAGAGCGACCCTCGCTGAGTTATTAGCCACACTATGCTTGCCTATTGTTGAACTAAAGCAAGACCTCCCAAATGGGAATGGAGGGGCCCCACGTTCCTCTACAAAATGCAGAACCCATGGCTAATCAATCTGCAATTAAATTGGTATCCTTAAATGTAAAAGTTCTGCAAAATAACAGAAAAAGGAGACTAGCTCTTCAGGAAATGAAGAGATCTGGGGGGGATATTATATTCCTTCAGGAGACGCACTTTACATCCCAGGACCCGCCCAAAACATTTCAGAATGTATTTCCAATGGGTTTCTATTCATCATTTAGTAGTAAAAAGCGTGGTGCTGCGATCTTAATTCATCAAGGAACCCCATTCAATCTAACAAAAACAATAACAGATCCAGAGGGTAGATTTCTAGTGGTATATGGTCACTCTCTGGTTCGACGATCGTCCTGATCAACCTTTATGCTCCAAATGAGAACCAGACAGTTCTTATAAAAAGTTTTAGAAGTGGACCCTGCGTATTTATCTTCAATAATAATAAGCGGAGACCTAAATATGGTACTAAATCCTGCCGAAGATAAATTACTCACCCCAGGCCGCTCTCACTCTACCCAGTCCCAAAAAACTGGAAAAAAGATTAAAGAGATAATAAAGAGTTTTCTCTGATAGACATTTGGAGAGCCCACCACCAGGGCCAAAAAGATTTCACTTTTTATTCTACCCCTCACCAAACTTACTCTCGTATAGACTATTTTCTGGCAACCAAGAATGTTCTAGAGGCCTCGTCCAATTCGGACATTGGTCCGATCACGTGGTCGGACCATGCACCTGTTATTTTAACCCCCTCTATTCCTTTTGTGAATTTAACCACTTATAACTGGAAATTGAGCGATTCTCTATTAAATAACCGAGAGGTGGAGAAAGAGATTAAAAAAGCTCTCAAAGACTATTTCAATCTTAATTTAGGATCTGTCACATCTCCAGCAACTTTGTGAGAAGCCCATAAGGCTGCAATCAGAGGCAACTTTATCTCGATTGCATCTCACAAAAAGAAAATTAAAGTAAAAAATACTTAAGGAGCTAACAGATAAAATAATTAAATTAGAGCAGCAACATAAACTCAACCCCCCCAAAAAATCTATAAAATGCTGACTGCATCCAGAAACGAGTTAAAGCAAATTCAATTGGAGAATGTAGAAAAAGCCGTCAAATGGACCAGTCAAAGATATTATGACAAGGGCAATAAGGCCGACAGACTTCTTGCTAGCAAGTTAAGAGGAATACAGAGAAGATCCCAAATAACTGCGAACAAAAACAAATCTGGTGAGATATTATATAATGAAAAGAAAATAGCAGAAGAATTTACCAAATTTTATACCAAACTATATAACCTAAGGGCCCTTAAAGGTATCCCAGAACCAACCGGGTCAGAAGCAAATATAAACTATTTAGATAACTGCTGTCTCCCCTCATTGACAGAGGAGGAAAACTCTTTGCTTAATGCCAAAATAACAAAGGAAGAACTGTCCGCAGCTGTGAAATCATTAACAAATTCCAAAACCCTGGCCATGTTGGCTTTTCCAATGTCTATTATAGGAAATTTCTACCGATACTGTCCACCCACCTACTAAATCTTTTCAACTCTTTTATGGAGGGGATTCTGATACCATCATCAATGTCACTAGCTAACCTAGCTATCATACATAAAGAAGGGAAAGATCCAACACAATGTGGAAGCTACCGGCCAATTTCCCTCCTGAATAACGATCTCAAAATGTATAGTTAGATACTGGTGAATTGGCTGAATCCTATATTACCTAGATTAATAAATATTGACCAAGTTGGGTTTGTTGCGGGCCATCAGGCCTCAAACAATACCCGTAAGATAATTAATATAATCGACCATGTCCACCTCACAGGTACCAAGGCAATGCTGCTGAGCTTAGATGCAGGGAAGGCATTTGATAGGTCTTCTTCAAAGAAGTAGACACTAACAACCTACTTATGGCCTCTAGTAACCACAAAATATCATGGATTTCCAACATTCCTAGGGGCCTGTTTGTCAGAATTAAGAGGAATTGTAGTTCCACTGATGACTTTAAGGAGCAGGCTAACTCACTTATCCTTAAATTTATTGAAAGGGTGATCCTGAAAAAGATCTTTTACAGGATCTGGATAAGGTGAGAGGAATGGATAGAGACCTTATGATACAACCTAAGGTGAAAAAATCACCTGTTGATATCACTGGGTCTCTTGAGATTCCATTTGTAACTACTGTACTTTCAATTCAGCTAATTTTAGAATTGAAGAAATTTTCAGAAAATATTGGGCAATATTAAATAGGGATGTGTTTTTAGGGGGGCACATCCCGTCGACACCAAAATTCATCTACAGGAGAGCATGGAATTTTAAGAACACTTTGGCTCCAAGTGATATTTTTCCTCCCGTTCAAAGTAGAGATAAGTTATGGTTAAACAAATCTGTAGGTAATTATGCTTTTAGGAATTGTTCCATTTGCAAATACCTCCATAAAGAGAGGAACATTTTTAAATCAGCCGTAACTCATGAGGAGTTTAAAATTGAAGAATTTGTAAACTACAATACCACCCATGTGGTTTATTTGATTGAATGTTCGTGTAATATTCAATATGTGGGTCTCACTAAAAGGTGTCTAAAAGTGCGAATCCAAGAACACATTAGGAACATTAAAAATGGATATGAGAAACATAGTCTGTCTCGGCATTTCTCTATTTATCATAAACAAGACCCATCCTCCCTTAGATTTAAGGGTATTCATACTGTCCCCATAGGTAGGAGAGGTGGGGACAGAATTAAAAACCTTTCTATGCAGGAAACTTTCTGGATTTTTAAGCTAGAGTCTCATACCCCTAAAGGGTCAAATGAGGATGTGGATATATGGTCCCTGTACTGATTTTGTTTATAAATGTTTATGATCATCTGCGTTGAAACTAATTTTTGTTTCTTTCTTTCAGAGTTAATATTAACTTTATCTTTGCCATTTGATATTTATTTTATGTTATATTTAGTAATAATTCATATGTTTTATGATGTTTTAGGATATTCTAATTAAAATGTTTTTTGTGCAGCTCTGATGTTCATCTGTACTGTGTTAGTGTAGTGAACAGTGATTTGCTGATACTTTCTAGCAATCAACCAATTGTATGGTTTTGAATGGTATATACTCTGATCCAGTGATCATGAGTCTTTATTCCCTGAAGAAGTGGCCCTTTGAGCTACGAAACGTGTTGGAGAGATACCATTCAACCTATATTCTTTTTAATACCTGAGTTCCAAGGTGTATTTTAACTTGTGAAGCTTCTCAGTTTATTTCAAGTACTGAGTTGATTTTTACTCTTTGGAGCATGTGCCGTGACGCCGTTAGCCAGTGAGGTCTGAAGTGGGACAGGCAAACGATGCAATACAGAGCAGATTTGAATACTCTGCGGGCCTCATCGGGCGCACTGACGTCATACACGGGACCGTGAGACCACGCTGCCACGCTGCCTGATTCGTGCGGATGTCCAGTGAGGTCTGCAGCAAGGAGCTCGTATGCTACATGTGAGGATTGAGACAACTACTCCCCTGAATCCATCGGGCGCACTGATGTCACGTACGGGACATTGAGACTGTGGCAGAGACATCAATAATCCGGTACTGTGTCTTACTTTCATCTGACCTGAGTGTGCGGAAGGGGGAGCGAGATCTCGGCGGTTCCTGGTTGCGGCTGTTGGTAACTGCCACGGTGTGGCTTTCTATGCCTGATTAAGTCTATCTTGATGTATGCTTAACCTTAAATTACCTTTTATAAACACAGTTTATTACATTTTTCACGATGAGTGTTGTGCGCTTTGTTTGTATTTTTGTTTGTCGATTCTAGTGTCTTGGGCTACCCTTAAACACAGCAGCAGACGCTCATCTACATTGGTAAACACTTAACTATTTGATGCACTTTTATCACGTGGTTGGGTGTATTTGATTTAATTATTATCACTGATACACTTTTATTAAGTTACACTTCTTGTGCGCACTTATCTGTTTTTCCGTTTGTTCACTATATTGTTCTAGGGTGCTGCATAGAATTTACTTTATAATTTGTAATAGTGTTCAAGGTTAGTGACACCGTCTAGCAATAATGGTGTGGAGTTTGCTTTTATCATGTGACAAACGTCAAGAGGAATTTGATCGTATGTTTGCAGACTAGTCAGATGATTTTAGTAAGGATTCTGAAAAAGAATTATCTGCAGATGATCATTTTAAAAACCTGGAAAACTCCTATTGGTTGACAATAAACTCTGGTTGGAAAAAACAACCCTCCAGAGATATATTGATTGTGGTAGGATCCCGAGAAGGTTAAGGGTGTCTAAACCACCTACATCTGGTAAAGATAATAGCCACTTCATGAAGGAGTGGAATAGAATACTTGACGATTGTTCTAATGAGTTAATACGTCTGATTATTTACGAACGTAATAAATCTCTCGCATTACTTGAGAAAGAAATAGTTCAAGCGATCAAAGATTTGGAACCTATAGTGGTCAATCATGATTGCTCTAAATTAGTATTTGATCTTAAAACCAAATTAGAGAATGCAGATGATGAACTTATTAAAATTAAACATAATTTTTTTTTCCGCAATAAGAATGATTATGATACAGGGAAGGAAAGGGATTGGGGTAAGGAAGAAACAAGGAGACGGGTTATTGACCGTGTGTATGTACCCAATACCAGAAAGGGTGATGGATCTTATCCTACGAGATCAAAAACACCAAGGTCAGAAAAACCTCGAGGTTATTGGGTCTCTGCACATGGAAAAAAACATGGTAACTATAGGAATAAATCTAAGGGGGGATATAAAGGATCCCATAGAGATCATTCTAACCATGGTCAAAATACGAATCAGTATCATCAACATTCTAGACAGCAGAGGTCTAATGATGAACCCCGCTCCCATGGGGATAGTGATACCCATTACCATGAGAATAAAACCCAAAATAGTAAACACCCTGTAGCAAGTAAAACGGCTAATCCCAAATCCCCCTCAGGGCTTCATTTTTTAGAGAGTCTGAGAAACAGATTCCTTTCTCCTATAGAGAAAACATCCAAATTAAAAAGCTTAGCCCCGACTCCAGACAAACAAAAGAAAAAACGAGTGTTGTCAGGAGAGGGACAAGAGGCGGGAACGAGAGTGCAAGAAAAAAGATCACTACAGAAAAGAGTCCCAATAATGCGTGGTATTTTCAATCTGTCATCCACTATACTGACAGAGGATCAGAAAAGGGTACTCAGTAGAGGTCTTACCTTCTCTAAATCTAATGGACCGGATGGGTTTCAACTATATAAGGACTCGCATAAGTTCATGAGAAATGTTACCTTAATGAGACACTTTATCAAATTGGATAAAGAAAATCCTATCAAGACACCCGAGGTGAGTACTGTGACCATATTGGAGAATAAGGGAGATGACCTTGTGTGTTAACACACACCTTTTAAACCAAGGTCTAAGTTTTACCCAGCCCAGTCTAAGGGCCATCATGTGGAAACATTCTTCAATATGGTCAACAGTGATTTCCTTCAATTAACTAAAACATTAAAATCAAAGAGTATTAAACATAATGTAAGTTTTAATGAAAATATAGCCCTAAGATGTTTGAAAGACAATCCAAACTTAATTATTAAGCAAGCTGATAAAGGGGGTGATGTGGTCCTTCAGGACCGTAAGGATTATGAGGCTGAAGCCCACCGCCTCCTTGGAGATTTGGCTTTCTATATTAAGATTGCCAAAGACCCAACGGCTGAATATACAGCTCTGCTCAAACAGCTTCTTGTTGAAGCTCTGGATGATTTGGTGCTTTCCAAATTAGAGTTTGATTTTTTGTATTCAGAATGCCTCTGAGTACCCATTTTTTATCATTTGCCCAAAATCCATAAATCATTGATTAATCCCCCGGGTCGCCCAATTATTTCGGGCATCCAGTCACTTACGTCAAATCTTTCACAATATGTCGATTTCTTTTTACAAAGTTATGTAGTTAAATTGCCTGCATATTTGAAGGATACGTCATCAGTGCTCCAGATTTTCACTGGTTTTGAATGGAAGAAGTCATTAAGTGGTTAACCTGTGATGTACAGGCGTTATACAGTATACCCACATCCCGCACGACAAGGGTCTGTCGGCAATAAGGTCGGTCTTGAAGGATGATAGTACATTACATCCCCTAAATGTGGAATTCATATTGAAAGCAATTGAGTTCATACTTACACATAATTACTTTCTCTCCCAGTTTTTCTTGCAGGTTTGCGGAACTGCAATGGGGACAAGTTTTGCCCCCAGTTTCGCGAACCTGTATATGGGTGACTGGAAGAGGAAGAGAATTTGGACCAATAATCCCTACAGCCGGAATGTTGTCATATGGAGGAGTTTTATCAACGACATCTTGTGTGTGTGGGATGGTAGTGATCAAGAGCTAACTAGTTTCATGGGTTACCTTAATGATAACGATATGAATTTGATTTTCAGCCACACTTCCAATGAGAGATCTATTAATTTTCTTGATCTTAATCTAACAGCTACAAACACTGGGGAAGTAACCACAAAGGTCTTCTTCAAAGTAATAGACACTAACAACCTACTTATGGCCTCTAGTAACCACAAAAAATCGTGGATTTCCAACATTCCTAGGGCCAGTTTGTCAGAATTAAGAGGAATTGTAGTTCCACTGATGACTTTGAGGAGCAGGCTAACTCACTTATCCTTAAATTTATTGAAAGGGGGCATCCTGAAAAAGATCTTTTACAGGATCTGGACAAGGTGAGAGGAATGGATAGAGACCATATGATACAACCTAAGGTGAAAAAATCACCTGTTGATATCACCGGGTCTCTTGAGATTCCATTTGTAACTACTTTCAATTCAGCTAATGTTAGAATTGAAGAAATTTTCAGAAAACATTGGGCAATATTAAATAGGGATGTGTTTTTAGGGGGCCACATCCCATCGACACCAAAATTCATCTACAGGAGAGCAAGGAATTTTAAGAACACTTTGGCTCCAAGTGATATTTTTCCTCCCGTTCAAAGTACACTGGCGACACACTTTATTCGAGCTCGGCTAGTCCCACGAATTCGGGTATACCCGGGTGTATTGAGGTTTGTGACTGTTTTCTGCCCGAGTGCATTGGGTTATTTTCCAGGCAGGGATTGAAGCATTTTATTCCCGCTGGCTGCAATACTGCACAGTATATATATATACTGCATTACAATTCATGAATTTATGCCATCTGGTAGACACGCGAAGCATTGCAGCCTATTAAATCCTAATCATTATCATTTAACAGATCAGCCGCCCGTCAGCCAGGCATGAACCCAGGCTGGGAAGGCAAACGCAACGGGGCTTGTCAGAGGTGAGGAGCGGCGCATTCCAGGTATCTGCCAGGTACATACTGGGTATTTGCTCGAATAAAGTGTGTCGGTGCAGTAGAGATAAGTTATGGTTAAACAAATCTGTAGGTAATTATGCATGTGGGAATTGTTCCATTTTCAAATACCTCCATAAAGAGAGGAAAATTTTTAAATCAGCCGTAACTCATGAGCAGTTTAAAATTGAAGAATTTGTAAACTGCAATACCACCCATGTGGTTTATTTGATTGAATGTTCGTGTAATATTCAATATGTGGGTCGCACTAAAAGGTGTCTAAAAGTGCGAATCCAAGAACACATTAGGAACATTAAAAATGGATATGAGAAACATAGTCTGTCTCGGCATTTCTCTATTTATCATAAACAAGACCCATCCTCCCTTAGATTTAAGGGTATTCATACTGTCCCCATAGGTAGGAGAGGTGGGGACAGAATTAAAAACCTTTCTATGCAGGAAACTTTCTGGATTTTTAAGCTAGAGTCTCATACCCCTAAAGGGTTAAATGAGGATGTGGATATATGGTCCCTGTACTGATTTTGTTTATAAATGTTTATGATCATCTGCGTTGAAACTAGTTTTTGTTTCTTTCTTTCAGAGTTAATATTAACTTTATCTTTGCCATTTGATATTTATTTTATGTTATATTTAGTAATAATTCATATGTGTTATGATGTTTTAGGATATTCTAATTAAAATGTTTTTTGTGCAGCTCTGATGTTCATCTGTACTGTGTTAGTGTAGTGAACAGTGATTTGCTGATACTTTCTAGCAATCAACCAATTGTATGGTTTTGAATGGTATATACTCTGATCCAGTGATCATGAGTCTTTATTCCCTGAAGAAGTGGCCCTTTGAGCTACGAAACGCGTTGGAGAGATACCATTCAACCTATATTCTTTATAATATCTGAGTTCCAAGGTGTATTTTAACTTGTGAAGCTTCTCAGTTTATTTCAAGTACTGAATTGATTTTTACTCTTTGGCGCATGTGCCGTGACGCCGTTAGCCTATGTGGTTATGCAGTGAGGTCTGAAGCGGGACAGGCAAACGCTGCTATACAGAGCAGATTTGAATACTCTGCGGGCCTCATCGGGTGCACTGACGTCATACACAGGACCGTGAGACCACGCCGCCACGCTGCCTGATTCGTGCGGATGTCCAGTGAGGTCTTCAGCAAGGAGCTTGTATGCTACATGTGAGGATTGAGACAACTACTCCCCTGAATCCATCGGGCGCACTGACGTCACGTACGGGACATTGAGACTGTGGCAGAGACATCAATAGTCCGGTACTGTGTCTTACTTTCATCTGACCTGAGTGTGCGGAAGGGGGAGCGAGATCCAGGCGGTTCCTGGTTGTGGCTGTTGGTAACTGCCACGGTGTGGCTTTCTATGCCTGATTAAGTCTATCTTGATGTACGCTTAACCTTGAATTACCTTTTATAAACATAGTTTATTACATTTTTCACGATGAGTGTTGTGCGCTTTGTTTGTTTTGTTGTTTGTAGATTCTAGGGTCTTGGTCTACCCTTTACACAGCAGCAGATGCTCATCTACATTGGTAAACACTTAACTATTTGATGCACTTTTATCACATGGTTGGGTGTATTTGATTTAATTATTATCACTGATACACTTTTATTAAGTTACAATTCTTGTGCGCACTTATCTGTTTTTCTGTTTGATAGAATCGATTGGCTATTCTTGATAACACCTTAAAGAAATTTGGATTTAAGGACTCATTCCTGGAGGGAGTCCGGGTGCTCTACCAGAATCCGTCAGCCATTGATAGGCTCCCAGGCGGGAACTCTGAGCGGTTTAATATCAAAAATGGTACGAGACAGGGCTGTCCCCTGTCCCCCCATCCTACGTGCTGTTTGCGGCCCTCATAGCATTGCAGGGGACACAGTGGAGGAGGTCTAAGTACCACTTGTTACTGGACTTGGTGTTTCAAGAACAGCGACTGCAGCAGTGCCCCTCGGACGTGAGGGAGTGTGTCTTGGACCGTAAACCAAAGACCTATGTGGATGCTGCAAAACTATATGACGAGTTTGTCACCAGTCGGGCGTTGATGCGCAAAAAAAGGGCTACCCAGAACACGGCCACTTCGGCCAAGGGAGCCAAAAGCACGTCTCAGTGGAGGAGCAAGACTGCAGCTGATGGAAGTGCACCCAATGCTGCAGAATTCAAGCACGAGAGAAGGTGCTATCAGTGTAATAAAAATGGGCACATCAAGACAAACTGATTAGGAGAAGTAACCGTGCATGAGCTCAAAGAGCATAAACAGAGGGTGCCAAGCAGGGCAAAGTCAGTAATAAGTCTTGTTGCATTGGAGTTGACACCGGGACATGTATGGCAGGTAAGACTGTGGTAATGGAGCAAGGGTTAATAACGGGTGACGCAAGAGAGGGCTATTAGCGGGGAACACAAGAGGTACTCACTCAGTCCCTAGCCCTGGCGATTCTGCCCGGTGTGGAGTCCACGCGACTCACAAAGAATCACCGCTCTGCTCTCCTCCTTCCAGCTCCAGTCCTGTGTAGAAGCGTCTCCCTCTGTGTCTGCGGCTGCTTCCGCTTCCGTTGGTGAACGCTGATCCTCGCAACAGTAGCAGAGAAGGGAAAGGATCCGTGGTCCATCCGCTCCAGGAAAAAAAGGTAAGAACTCACCAGCAAGAGGGGTTAAAAACTAATTTATTAGGCTACATAAAAACAAAAAAACAAACAGTAACAAACTCTCCCACGCGTTTCACGCCCACTATGGCGCTTTCTCAAGGGTTTCGACTGGTAGAAGACAGTTAGTGGTAGTGAGGGAGTATAGGCAGCAACTGTTACAGGTAGCCCACTCCATACCACTAGTGGGGTAGCAGGGGGTCACTCGGACGAGAGCCTGGCTGTTGCAGCATTACTACTGGCCAGGGGCATCTGGAGCAGTGGCAGAGTTCTGCAGCACCTGTGATGTCTGCCAGCAAGTAGATAAGGTGGGTGATCATGTGAAGGCACCCCTGAACCCATTACCGGTAATTGAGGAACCTTTCCAGAGGGTAGCTATGGAGATAGTGGGACCCCTCCTGATCCCCAGTTGGTTTGGAAAGCATTACATTCTCACGGTGGTGGATTTTGACACCACATACCATGAGGCTGTAGCCCTTGCAAACATCGATGTCAGATGTCACGAGAGACCAGGTCTCTTAACACCATTTATACCAGGATCATATGATTGAGCAAAGCAAGGAGGTAAAATAAATTGTAATTTATTTCACGAATGGACATACACAAAGTTTCACAATTACAGCCAAAATACACTTACTGGGACGGGGGCAAACAAAATAATTTATTTACAGAACTAAATCTTGCAAAATAAAATCTGTAGGTGTTATTTCCCAGGAGCGGGAATTACTCACGAAAGCCTTGGTTCGTTCACAAATCTGCCGCTGCTGTAATGGCGCTTGGAAGCTTGATGACAATTATGAAGCTTGATGAATCTTATGCATCTTAGGTGAAACTGATTCCCAATGGGATGCAGGGTTTCTTATAGGGTTCAGAACCCTATACCTAACAAATGCAGCCAATCTCTCCGTGGGAATAACATTTCCCACCTATCCCGGAGTTGCCAATACTTCAGAAACCTGGCAGAGGTGGCTTCTCATTCTGCAAAGGGCATGTGCGAACGTAGCATCTTTGCTTCTTAGCATATGAGAAACTGCTCCTCTACCTGGCGACAGTAAGTCTGGGCTGGCCACCATCCGCCAAACTGCCCGGACTTTACACTGGGATGGGGGTACTTGAGGAACCCCTCTCAACCTAACACCTTAGGGACACTGAGCACTTTCAACTCCAGACTTTTATAGACATTGTGGCATCATGTCAACGGGATGCCTTAGAAATCCGGAGCTGCACATCCTCAGCTCATTTACAGAGTCACTACACGCATACTAAGTGGGGTGCTAAAATAAATGAGTGTTTCCCCATCTCCGGTGTTCTGAATGAAAGCCCAGATATTCCTATCATGTTTAATACACTATTTGAGGGGGACTTTCATTCATCAATTTTTATAAAACGCCATAAAAATTGTGTTATGGTTGTTTTAAGTGTTTCTTCCTAAACTATGCGCACAGCAAGTTTGAGCGCTAGGAGCTTCCTCAGAAAAGTTAGCAAACAGCCGCTTTTATTATTTAAACGCTGGACTTCGAAACATTTTTACTTTCGCCACCTTATACCTGGTGGGAGAGACTCCTACACTGGGTTCTGGGTTTTGGCATATACCTGATGATCCTGGAATGTGATTCCCCCTGCCGGTCTTACTGTTCTGGTTTGTGCTGAAGCAGGGAAATATGGCAATGAGCGGAAAACTGCTTCCTAGGGAGGATATTGTCCAGTGGTCTGTGTCTTCATGTCCCCAGGAATCTGGTAGGATTCCTGGGTACATGTTTCGGGGTAACCAGCAAGTCTGGCCCCCTTCTACCCAAATACACCCTGATAACATTTTACAGTAAAATCATCCCTGAAACTCATGCCCTGTGAATATCCGCTGGTTGGCACTCCTGGAACAGTAAAACACACACATGCATCTTTATTAGAATACAGTACACATGCCATAACTGGGTTGCAGAGCTGACACTTCTAACTCCCCAATATGGCTCAGGGGCACCCAGCCAGCCATAATACCTTTATTATTGGCCTGGGTACCCCTCACCGTCACATTAGGGCAGTAGCAAATGCATTGATAGTCATCTTTACTAAAGTAGGTTTCCCTAGTGAGATTATAACTGATGAAGGGTCGCAATGCATGAGTGAATTGTTAGTGTCTCTGGGATGTGTGCGGGTTGAAGCACCAGCACATGACCCCTTACCACCCCAAGACCAATGGGCTACTCCTTGATAAAGCATGTTTGTGTGAAACACGTAGGAGGGTTCACACCTCCTTTTTTTGTAATGTTGGTTTGGCAATATATTTTTCATTTGTATACCACCTGTTTCCCTATCTCTCTGGGCAGTGCGCTGGTTTATGCATTGTTTGCATTTTTTCTTCTAGAAGGGATGCCAAGTTTTGCAAGGGCATACCTGGATGATATTGCTGTGTTCAGTAACTCAGGGGACTCACATTTAGTGCATGTAGCTGCGGTGCTGACAAGAATCAGGAAAAAAGGGCTGAAACTGAAACCTACCATGTCTAGTGGGTATGGCAGAAGTATAATATCTAGGGCACAGAGTGGCTGGAGGGCACCTGAAAACAGAACCAGCTAAGGTGGAAGCTATAGTGCAGTGGCCGGTACCCAGGACCAAACACATGTCATGTCTTTTTTAGGCTCCGCAGGCTACTATAGGAAGTTTGTCCCTCAGTACAGTGCCATTGCCAAACTCCTAACAGACAACACAGAAGCAACTCCCAGTTCTGGTAGCCTGGTCTCTTGCCTGTGAAACAGCTTTTAAGGCACTGAAGACCGCACTGGCTAGTGCTCCGATTGTGGCTGCACCAGATTACTTGAAAACGTTTTAAGTACAGACTGATGTCGCGGACTATGGTATCACTGCTGTACTCAGCCAAGGATGGGGGTGAAGTAGCTTATGCCACAATTGAAAAGGAGTGCTTGGCCATAGTTTTGGCACTGAAGAAATTGCAGCCCTATCTATATGGCGGGTCCTTTACAGTGATCACTGGTAATATCCTTTGAGCTGGCTACAAAGGGTGTCGGGGGAGAATGGCAAGCTGCTGCGCTGGAGTCTTGCACTGCAAGAATTTGACTTTCCTATCCAACACAAAAAAGGCAGTGAGCACGGAAATGCTGATGGACTTTCCCGACAAAACATCCCTTGTGAGCTCAAAGCCTCAAACGGTGTCAGGCTAATCGAACCGCAGATGAGGCGGCTGCAACCCAGCCTTCATCTTGAGGGGGGAGGTGTGACGGTGAGGGGGTAACTAGGCTCACTAATAAAGGCCAAGCCCACTGGGTTGCCCTTGATCCATGTTTTGGGGCCCTAGATTGTTACAGTAGCTCTTGGGCCTTACTGTTACTCACAACCTCATGGATGGTTGGAGACACTCCGAAACCCTATACCGGGTCCGGGGTGCTGGGCATATAATGGGGGGACACCCACTAAACTAGGGACCCCTGACTATACAGGGGATACGCGTATCCCTATGCTCTCTTTTACCTTTCTGGTCTGTGCTGAAGCAGGGCATCTTGGCGGTGAGCCGCATAACTGCTTTCCGGGGAGGACTTTATCCGGAGGTCTGTATCTCCATGTACCCGGGAATCTGACTCAGTTCCCGGATACATTTTTGGGGTGTTTAGCAACTCTGGCCCCCGGCTAGCTTGACACAATCCGACAACACTTTTACCGCAAAGTCCACCCTGAAACTCATAGCCTGAGAATCTCAACTGGTTAGCACTCCTGGAAAGGCAAAAGACAGACAAATTCTTAATTGTCGCATATTTTATATATAATGCTTAGCAGTACATATGCAACAGTAAAGCCGAAGAGCTGACACTCTAGGGCCCCAAAAAATGGATCGGGGCAACCACGTGGACTTGACCTTTATTAGTGAGCCTGGATACCCCCTCACCATCACAGCGTCCACTTGCACTGGCTGGCTGCTTGCTCCTGAAGTTGTTGCTTGTAGTGAGCAATCCATAATGCAAATCAAGCTACAGGTAGGTAGCAGATGGGGCTGAATGTTTGTGTCGCTGCTACACAACAAAAGAGTGTGAAACACTTAAGGAAAACTTGTATACAGTATTTAACCCATTGAATTTTAAGCCAGCCAACACTGCAGCTAATTGTATGCTATTACTCCTCAGAAACAAGTTTATCTAGCTTCAGCCTCAACCAATCAAAATGTGACAGAGAAACACAAAGGAGGATGGTGGCCCCTATGGGCTACTCTTATATTTGTATTGCAAGCTTTCACCTGCAATACAAATATACACTCCAGTAGCACAATCTTAGAAGCTGTAAGGTTCAACATTACTATGTTTAGGGTGAGCTAGCCAAGCTATAGATTCTGGCATTATGCTTTGAAGGACTAACCTCCATTTTCTAGAAGCTCCCTATCCGACCACTTAAAAGTGATTGGTAAATTAGTAAGCAGGAAGAGTTTTATAAACTGTACAGTATACATTTGAGAGTTATTTGCCATAAATATTAAATAGAGAAACAAAGGACCTTCAGCTTTTGAAAAAAGGTAAATATTTATTTTTTAGCAGTGGCCTATGCTTTGGGGATTTCCTTAGCAAGAAAGTTAGGCCTCATTTGTAACTAAATATCCCCTCAATGAATGAAGATATATGAAAGGAATAATGGTAGTGTATTTCAAACTTTATGCAGCATTTAGAATATAATTGTTTTCTCTCAAAGTTTTATTTATATTTGTATTGCAAACGTTTAAGCAGCATAAAGTGCAAGGAAGTTGAATATCTAGAGTCATGTATATTGACATTGTTTACTTTTGCTCTTCAGATAAAGAATGGGCATTCATAATCACCAGGTTGTGTTATCCCTTACTTGACTTTTCCGGAATGCTGTATTTCTTCATATCTTCCTCCAGTAGCTCAGTGATTTTTGTCATATCGATGAACATATTGGCATCATTTAAAAAAATGATGATTCTCCTTTGCAGATTGCTGAGATAAATGAGTGAAGGGAACCCAAAGCAGAACGGCTGGACTGAGTACCTCCAAACAGCTGGAAAGATACACCCCAAAAAAGCACAGGGAAACCAAATGATTAACATATATATTTGAGCATCAATATTCCAGTGCTACAAATATTACAAACCCTCATAAAATGTGCATGGTATGTAGGAAGACCTCATATGGCCTCAGACAAAATTTGTTCTTTTGATTGATTAAATACCTGATTGATACAATTTAAATTTAAACAGAATTATTAGTATTTTTATTAATAAATAGTATTAGTAAATATTTTTAGTGTAATATAATTTATCATAGCCCATTATACAAAATTGTAAAAGGCTCATGTGGCTAGGTCCCCCTTGGTCTCCTTTGTTCCTTACCTCCTGGGCGGCAGCGGAGGCTGGGGAGAGCGAGGGGAGGGTGGCGGTTGAGTTCGGTGGGTGCCGGGAGGCGCGGAGAAGTGTCACAGTTCTCCAGGAGGTGACCGAGTTGCCGGAGACTTCCGGTGGCTCCCTTTGCAGGGCGCTGCCTTGTTTAGAGTGGGCGTGCATGTCCAGTGCAGTTGCGCAGTAGCATCCCAAGCACGGTGGCCATTAGGGGAATAGATTCACAGGGGACTACAGCCCCAGAATACTTCGAGGTGGCTGATCAGGTGGCTAAGCTAAGCCAATAGGGCTGCGAGGATCCCCTGCAACTTAGTGGATACCTTTGGTGCGCTGAGAGAGCCACGCCAGTCAGAGCTGGGACAAGGTCTTGTGGATCTTGTGGCCTTGGCATGGACAGGCCCAGTAGATAGGGACACTGTCCCTGTAGTACCATGTGTGAGGGACACAGCGGCGACCTGGCATCTGGTGGTCTGAGACCAGATCACCACACAGAGAGAGACTATTACGGTGGGACCCTCCAGCTGGATACCACCCCACGTGGAGGTGGATTCATCACTGACAACGATGGTGTAGGACCAGATGGCCCCCTTGTCTTCATTCGGTGCTACCAGGTGCTGGAGCCCCCAGCAGGTATCATCACATCACCAAGTGCACCAACAAATCACACTTTTGTTGTGGGCAGTGCTATCGCACACATTGGGTGGGTTGACTCTTGTGGACACCAGGGTGGTTGGGTGCCCAAGGGCACCTGAGTACTTTGGGGGGGGGATATCCCATAAGGGTCTGGACATTGTGTTGGAAGGCACTGTGGGGTTATGGCCATGCGTGGCCAATTTGGTGTGGGTGCTACCTTGTTATTCCTATTATTATCTGCATGTAGTAAACTGTTATCTATACCATTGTATGTATTCTTGTATTGGAACCTGTGACGGGGTTATCCAACATAGTTAGATTCCATACAGGTGGAGGTGCTGTCACGAGACAGATCAAGTAAACCTCAGGCTCCCAGCAGCAGAGGTTCAGGCCTCCTGTGAGCTACAGGTAAAGCACCACTCACATGCAGTAGCTGCCTCATGTCCCATAGGGTGGGGAAAATAGTGCTATATTTGTAGGCTCTGCTGAGCTCTCAGACCTGGGGTGCCCGACTCATCAGTCAAATTAAAGTAAAATCAAATTCTCCATCATGGTTGGGCCCACAAGAAAGGAAGTCCATGCTGGGCTTTGAAAGTCCAATAGCCACCCAGCCACGTGGTGGCAGTAGAAAATGTTCCAGCCCTCACGCCCCTGTGGGCGGTCTGGAACCAACTATGACAAATCCCCGGCCTTGCCAATGCATGGGTTAGACGCCGAACACGATCCTCCTCCCAAAGCACATACCACCATGTCCAGGATGCCTAGGAGAGGATCACCTGCCTACAGACCTGAGGTGAGCCCGGACGATGTCATATGCTACCACTGTGGCCAGAAGGACCACTTCTCTCAGAACTGCCAGAAAAAAAAGAGCTAGGACATCCCATCCTAAAACTATGATCTGCAAGGTCCAGTCGGAAGAAACACCCCCCCCCCCCTACGTCCTCAGAGAGCAACCCAGGGCCAAGTCCAGATGAAACCGCTCCATCGGACGATTGGACGGCATATACTGTATGCATCAGGGTTGCTGGACACTGGGTTCCAAGTGACCATTGTATACCGGCCATTCTACAGCCATCATCTTAAGCACCTGCCTTGCAGTCGGTGGACAAGATGAAGCTGTGGGGACTCAGCAATGAGGGCTACCCTATCGACGGCGTGGTTCAGCTGGAAATACCACAGCTAAACACCGGAAAGTCTCACACTATGGATATGAAGGCTCTGATATGTTCTGAGTTCCGAGAACACCCACGCTCCCTGATCATATTGGAGATCAACGCCGATATGGTGCGATGATCAGAGCATACCTGCAAGAGGTCGCCGAACTACCCCTGTCTGCCCTATTGTAATCCAATATGTGTTTGCTTGTTTCTACGGAATAAATCACAATTTATTTTACTTATTGTCTTTGCTCGGTGATATGATCCCGGTGTAAATCTGTAAGTACCTGGTCTCCCATGACAGGGAGTGAAGGTCATGTACGCAGCCTGCTGCTATCTGGGCTGAGACGAGGCTGATCATCTCTTTTCTGTGGAGAGTACGCCAGAAGAGGGTGCCAATCGAGGTTACAGGCTGGTGCCCGAGATATGAGAATGGAAGTCATCAATACCGATGCGGAAGATCAAGGTGTTTATACAAAACATCTCTCCATACACCCTGCCCCTCGACCAAGGTCAACAGTTGGGTAGGAAATACCCAGTTACTCCCATCGTGGCGATGGCCGTGCAATTAAACACAGATGCCGTGCAAGACCAACCAGCTGAGCTGGCATTCGACTTCCCCACTACGAGGCTCATCAGCAAAATTAAATCTGGCATGGTGATGTTCACGGAAATGTATAACCTGATGTAGAGTTATGTCATGTGATAAGTTGTACATATTGCAATTCATTTTCTTATTATATAATCTGTTGTGGTTATGTGTCCCAAGCGGGGATCTTGGTCTTTTCAACAGGGGGAGAATGTCGCCAGGTCCCCCTGGGTTCCCTTTGTCCCCTTACCTCCTGGGCGGCAGCGGAGACTAGGGAGAGCAAGGGGAGGGTGGCGGTTGTATCTAGCGGGTGCCAGAAGGCACAGAGAGGTGTCAAAATACTCCAGGAGGCACCGGAGGCTCCCAGCGGCTCCCTTTATAGGGCGCCGCCATGTTTAGAGTGGGCGCGCATGCCCAGTGCAGTTGTGCATGCGCAGTAGCATCCCACGTCCGGTGGCCATTAGAGGAATAGATATGCAGGGGACTACAGCCCCCAGAAGGCTTAGGGGATGATGATCAAGTGGTAGGGGATGATGTTCAAGTGGCTAAGTTAAGACAATAAGGCTGCGAGGATCCCCTGCAACTTAGTGGATACCTTTCGCGATCTGAGAGAGCCATGCCAGTCGGAGCTGGGACAAGGAGAGGGTAGGGTGTGTGTGCAGGGTGTCTGTGGCCCTTGCACTAGGCCAGAGACACCCATAGGCCCCAGCTAGGTGCCAACTCCCCCTTTGAGCTTGTGGCTTTTGCAGGGACATACCCAGTAGATGGGTACACTTCCCCTGTAGTACCAAGCGTGAGGGATACAGCCAGGATGCAGTGGCGACCTAGCATCTGATGGTCTGAGACCAGATCACCACAATTACCGTATGACCCTCCAGCTGGATACCATCCCACGTAGAGGCGGACTCATTGCTGATGACGATGGCGTGGGACCAGATGGCCCCCTTGTCTTCAGTCTGCACTACCAGGTGCTGGGGCACCCGGCAGGTATCTTCAAGTGCACCAACAAATCACACTTTAGTTATGGGCAGCGTTGTCACACACATTGGATGGGTTGACTCTTGTGCACACGAGGGTGATTGGGTGCCCAGGAGCACCTCAGTACTTTGGGGGAATATCCCATCAGGGCATGGACATTGTGTTGGAGGGCACTGTGGGGTTATAGCCATGCGTGGTCTATTTGGTGTGGGTGTTACCTTGTTATTCTTATTATTATCTGCATGTAGTAAACTGTTATCTATACCATTGTGTGTATTATTGTATTGGGTCCACTGACTGGGTTATCCAACATAGTTATGATCCCGCACAGGTGGAGGGCGTGCCCGGAGTGTGGTAGTATCGTTGCCGGGCCTGGTGAGTAAGGGTTAACGTTATACTTGCTGTGTCCGGGGTGCCAGAAGTCGGAGGGTAATGTCCAAGTGCCAGAGTTCAGGGGTTGGAGAAAGCAGCGTAGTGATGTCCGAAAGCCAGAGTTCAAGGGCAGGAGAAGGCAGCGTAGTCAAGTCCAAAGCAGAGATCAAGTTCAAACCAAGGGAATCCAAACAGGGGCAGGGACAGGAACAAGAGCTGAAACAGACAAGGGAGCTAGGCATAGACACTGCACACACAGGAGCTACAGGAAAGCTATGCAGAGCAAGTACTGAGAGGACAGAGTGGGGTTATATGGGAAGGAGGGCCAATAGGGATACAGGGAGGAGCAGAGGTTTGAGTGGGTACTTGCAGGGATAGGTCAGTGAGAGCAGGGGAGGAAACAGGGAGGTAATCAATAGTTATAGCCTGCATCCAACGGGGCGGAGCCAGCGCATGGGGGCGGCAAGTAACTAGAGCAGGTGCGCGCACCCTCTGTAACCCTGCTATGCACGCGCACCGCGCGTGCACCAGAGCGTGGGGGAAGACCAGTGGAGGAGGTCCACGGGAGAGGAGACAGAGGGGAAGGAGGAACGGAGGAACCAGGTAGGGAACGGACAGGTGATGGTGATATTAAACTAAACTAAAGCATATACTGGAGCGCTCAACCTATTAACCTAACTTAACAATCTATTTGTGATATATAAGTGCTCTAATTATTAATTCCTCTTTGCAAGAACTTATAATGATTTAGAACTGAATCCTACGATCTAATTATTAGACTGAGGAAGCGGCTGCCTATGGACGAGAATGGCACACCTATCCACAAGGAATGCAAAACAATGCTAAACAAACAATACAAAACATACAATAAACATTAATGTCAATGGCGCACTATCTGGTATATAACCTGACAGTAAAGAAGTCCAATTTGTCCTTGATGATAGGGATATTGAATCCGGAATCCAATCTTTTCTGGAGGTCCTTAGAGGTAATTGAATCGAATCTGTGTTGATATAAAAGACAGAACAACCATTGCGCAGTACTTCTGGTCAAACATCAACTACCCCACCGTTGCCAGCTACTTACTTAAAAATGATTAAAAAAGGGCCTCAAAAGGTATCTTTCACTTCTTCCCCGTCACCTTAGTTCTGCTATGTTGACAGGCGAGATGACTCCTCTGCTTAGAGGGAGGCCTCTCCCCAGCGTGATACCGGAAAATAAGGGAATAGGGCCAATGGTATGATACCGTCACAATTTAATACAATAAAAACAAGACTATAAACCAGTGCACTCACATGCTTATAGTCCCTATATGTGTGATACAATGTGCCGTCCGCTTGCGTGGCAGGATGCTGGGATGCTGCAGATGGAGGCGAGATTCAGCGTTTGTCCCCGCTTCGTGGCCTCGATTCGGAGCGCCTCGTCTCCCTCCGATGACGTCACTGCTCAAGTTCCCCTTTTCCTAAGCGCATGCGTAGACGTAAACAACGTAACACTGCTACAGAAACTCCACCCTACGCGCGTTTCGTGACTGCTGACGTCACTTCCTCAGATTGCCCCTGAGTATCATGTAGGAGTTGTGAGGTTTGGACAACCTTTCATTCATTCTTATTTCACACTGAGTCCAAACATAATTCTTAAGTCCAGGTACATTTTAATGTGACGTCATAAAACGTATGGAAACATGTTAGGTGTTACTTGTTATCACAGTGTATAATTACATACTACAACACCAGACATTAGCATGCCATTTCATCATTTGTTCATTTATTTTTAGAACATGATGATGCCGAAGACACAGAAATGCAATGAATTGACCATGAAGAGGTTCCTATTCAAAGAGTAACACAGGCCATTCCTCCAGCAAGTAACACATACGCAGCAGTAGCAGCTTCTGTAGAAAAAATTGTTGAAGCAGAAAATCGTCGCCATTCAGATCTGATGTCAGTGCACGAAAGGATGATATCACTGCAGGAAGAAACGATATCACAATTGTCACATCTCCACAGAGTCTTCATTGAAGTTCCTAAACAGATACAAAAATTAAACACGACATTAGAAGCAGTAGTTGTTCAGCTAACCCAAGCTAATCACTTGAGAATGACTACAACAGCACATCATTTCAACTTTAACCCATCAGAGGAAGGATCTTTAGATGCTGCTACTTTTTCACCCCATGCATCTGATCTTCATTCCCAAGGTCGGGATGTTACCGGTACAGTAGCTGAAAGTTCTGTGCATGTTCCTCTCAACATCCAACCGCTGCCATCTGTAGAAAGTCTGGAGCTGACACCTACAAAGGAGGCACCAAAAAGACAAATGCACAAGCAGTTACTACTGACCAGTTTTTGGAAACAAACTAAAAAACACAAACATGAAACGGAGCAAACATCAGTTGTGCACTGTGTCCCAACTTGTTCACAAGTGTCACAGGCCACAAGTCCTGCCCGTGAAGTGTCACAGGCCACAAGTCCTGCCCGTGAAGTGCCACAGGCCAGTCAAACTGGCTCTGTTTTGCTAAAAGTTGTAGCCAAACGGAAAAAAAAACCCATCAGACAACAAGCAGGCCTGTGACTCGGTATCAAAAGGAAAAAAAGAATAAATGTTATAATTAATTAAATCTGTATTTGGCCTTGTTTTGTTGACTTGAGATTATCTAATGAATATTGTATGTATGATGAAGACCTGTTGTTTCCAAACATTCAAGTATGTCCTGGTACACGTGAAGGTTTGGAAATGTTCACAGTCCGAATGAATGCATAATGTAATTAATATTTATGTATTAATTATCTGTTCAGTAATGGTCCAACATTACACACTTGCAATGTTTTGAGAAGCTGACAATCACTTAGCTGCAAAAGATTGTATTTGGGTGTGTTTGGTAGCTAATTTAGGTAATCATTGCATGTTAATAGTATTCACATGCAAGTTAAAATAAATATATATTTAACTGCTAAAATTCTACATTTCAGTTTTGTGCAGGATGAACTGTCAAATATTACTTACCTTCATCTTCCTTGAAGCTTCTTAATGTTGGCCTTTCATCATGTATGAGTACTGGTTTCAATAACATATCTGTGAATGTGTAGTAATATATATGTAGTATCTATGGATATATGTACACACACAGTGTATAAATAAAAAAAAAAAATATATATATTAATGTTTTAAACATGTAAATATGTTTAGAGGTTTTGTATCAAAAGATATATACAGTATGATGCTTCCTTGTGAAAACACAGTATTGAAATAAAACAGGCCTTATATTAGTGAAATATACATTATCTGACCCTTTAACAATATGGGCCTATTATTATGAAGCACTTAATTAACTCACCTTGATCAGCATTTAAATAGGTTTAATACAAGGCCTACTTACTGCCATCAATATGTTCAGTGTAGAACTGGATTAAATAGAAATATTATAGGTTGTAACACTACAGGCCTTGTAAACTCACTAAAGGCCTTGTTTGATGTTAACTCCAAATTGGACACAGCTGACTCTAATATGCCCTCAAACATACTTACCCTGTAATGTTTAAACCTTTAAATAAGTCTGACCAATATAACAATCCCTGTTTACATATAAGGCCTTAAATACCTTAACATACACACACATACACACATACACACACATAGATATATATATATTTCATTGTTGGTTTTTGTGAAGCGGAAGTATGAGGAGGCACTGAAGGAGATTACAGTCTTTCAGCAAGAGGTTCACACTCTTCGCGTAGAACTGAATGCATCACAACAGGAGGTCAACAGTGTCCGGACAGAGGTGGAAGTATCCCAGAAGGAGGTTCATACACTCCGCACAGCGCTGGATGCCTCACACCACGAGATCGGCAGCTGCCGCACAATACTGGAAGTCTCCAGAAAGGAACTTCACAGTCTTGCTGAGGAGCTGGACATTTCAAAGAAAACTATCCTCCATCTTAATTTAGATCTCAAAGTCTCTCAGAAGGAGCTTCAGATGCTCAACCTAGAGATGGAAGTCTCACGCCAGGAGACAGCCCGCCTCCAAGCAGATGTGCAAAAATGGAAGGTGGACTGCAAGGAAGCCCTGATTATTACAGAGACTGAAAAAAGAGAAAATTTAAGATTAAAAAAAGAAAATTCGGAGTTGACAGACCACATCAATGGAAAGAATGAAAAGCTGCATGAGCTTGAGAAAATAAAGAAACGGTTGGAAGATGAAAAGTTTGAAGCAGAGCACCAACTACAGAACCAACTGCAAGGTCTGCATACACACCTTCAGATTGCCAAGGAGAAGCAGCGAACACTGCAGGAAGAAAATCTGCAGGCTGCTAAGGAAATACAAGTGCTGCAGGAACGTCTGATTACCCAGTGTGTCCTCGCAAAGCAGCATGATAAACTGAAGGCTACCCTGACCATCACCAAAGCATCGCTGGAGGCTAAACTTAGGGGCTAGGTGACTCGGTACAAGAGGGACCGCGTAAATGTCCCGAAACTGAGATGAGTATCTGCGGCCCAAAGCGAAGAAGTTCAAAGTGCTCCACAAAATAATGAAGGATAGGTGGAAGCAAGCTCAGAGAAAGCACAGGAAAGAAATAAAGACCCTGAAAGGAAAATTGCAGGATACACTCAAGAAACAGAGTGAGACTCTGCAGACCAGTAACTTACAGATGCCTCCAATACGGGAAAAGGTATTGGCTCTGCCCAAGCATTGGTATCCCACAGTAACTAATGCCCGTGAGGACAAGGGTACAGTGAGAGCTGGAGACACCACTCACCTTCAAAACAAGATTACGAAGTTTGAGCCACCTAAGAAAGCACTAGCCAAACCTGCAGCCACCGACAGGCAACAAACAGAGGTAGGAGTGCAGAATCAAAGCCAGAAGAATCCTTAGATGAGTAAGCTGAAAAGATAGGATGTTCTCTGGAAATGGAGCTGGAATCGCAACTGAATCCCAAAGAAGCAGAACTGGCAACTACATTGAATGGGAAAAGTGCAGGAAGACAGCTTCAAGAACTGAGGGCTCAGGTGGCTGTTCTTGGGCACTCTTGTGATACCATGAAGTGGACATTTGGTGCTAAAGCGGAGCACATGGGAAAGATGGCAAGAGAAAGCGATTTGCATAAGCGCTCTGTGACTGTCACCATACAGTCTGTCTACAAAAAGTGGAGCGCCGACACAGGGGAAAGCTCATGACCACGTGGTCAGTAGAAAGACTGTACTTGGAAAAAGTGCTCTTTGAGCGACTGAGGACTGCTGATCTCAAGCACCTTCTGGAGGAGACACTACTAAACTGGAGGAAGGGCTCCAATCCCAGCAGGACTGAGGGTTCTCCTCCATCCACTCTCATTCAAGTCACTGAGATATCTCGAATGAGAGTGGAAGGATGGGCTTTGGCCGTGGCAAGCCCGAGCTTCCCACAAACAGGGGAGGTATGTAACAGGGGACTTGTCCCTGTTCAAAAATGTACCTCTAATCCAGCAGTGTGGTGGTTAACTGCTGGTAGTCAATTAACGAACACGACCTGGCTGATTAGAGGTTTGTAAGAAAAGCCTGCCTTTAAGACAGGAAAATAGATTCTTGAGTCTCACAATTGGGGGGGACTGACCTGAGGAACGGCTGTCTTGAGCTGCAGAAGGACTGGACTGTATGCTGATAGCAAGACAAGGGGACCAGACCTCAAAACCTGGACAGACATTGCTGTAGCAGACAAAGGTGCTTACCCAAGAGAGCAGAGAGGACTTAACCCTACAGCTTCAGGAGACAGATAAGACTTTCTTTTGGAACTGTTATATATCTGTATATATGTTTATATTTTGGGACTGGTAAATAGCTTAGCTAACCAACCCAGTAAGAGAGGGATGAGCTACATGTGTAGATAGTCTCCAAAGCGGAGATAGGTTTTTGTTTGGCTTATTTTCATATGTTTTGCTGTGTTAAAGGGACAGGCGCAATAAAGACTAATTTTAATTTCACCTTAAAAACAGTCTCCATTGCGTACCTCTGAACACGTCTCTTACATATGGTGTCAGAAATGGGATGAGAGGTGGCCCTTGAAGTTAAAATGGGCCCCAGAGATTGCCTGTGAAATTTTGTTGTGCTTTTTGCCTGCATACAGTCTTACAAACTACCTGAGCAACAAAAACAAAAATTCAGCTGCAGCAGAGATCAGAATTAAAGGGCTACCCTGCACTGGAAAAAGCCACAAAACCACGGATGGGCTCTTTTCCCCGATTCCAAAAGGAGAGAGAGAGACTGTGCTGAAGCAGGTTAACCTTACTTGCCTATCACAATAATGTGTAATATGGTTGTTGAAATAGGGGCTTTGCCTTCCAGCCATAGTCAGGGTTCAAGAAGTGAGTTAGCACTCCAATGAAAGGAGCTAGGCTTTGTTTATTATTTTCTTTAACAAAAAAAAAAGCAAGCAAGCAGGTAAAAAGGGATTGCTGAACCGTGTAAAGGGTAAACCAATGCCAATTGCTGAGTGTTAAGTCGCCCTGCCGGGAGTGAAAGAAGAAAAAAGGGAAAAAAAGAATATATTTTTCTGCAAGTAAAGTCTGTCTGTGTATCTTGGGATTACAACATTCACCCAAAGTGTGAAGAGTGAATGCCATAATACCCAAAGATGAGACTGAAATTTACTGAACTCAAGCAGAAAATCAAATTCTTTTGCTGAAGCTGAGGGATTGCACATAGCAAGAAAATGGTGTAAAGCAAATGCCTTTGCTAAAGCAAGGAAATAGTGCCAAATCGGTCAAGGTGAAGTGTACACCTAAAAAAAAAAAAGAGAGAAAAAAAACCAAAAAACCTGGGAATTTAAAATGGGCGCCCAACTGAAGTCAAATACAGACTCTGCAAGAATGGGGAAGAAAATATGTTCCTGGTGTAAAGAGCCCAGCCACACGGAGCATTGTCCCTTCAGGTCTTATTCAGATGATAAGGATGGCCCCTACGTGGCCCCAGAAAAAGGGCAGCAGCCAGAGGACTATGTTTTCCAATGAGCCATGGAACTTCAGCAGCCAGCAATGCGCTGTTGACCCAAGGAAGGTACAGAAGTTTTAATTAGCAACTGCACATCCAGTATCACTGATGAGAAAGAATGCGTGCACAGGACTGCTGATGTTGTAAAACATACCAAAGGAAAGAGAAAGAAAAAGTCTATAGAGATGCCTGTGAGATCTACGACCTCTACAAGCAAAATATGCCCACCAGTAGGACTATCACAAGCTGGGGTTCTAGAAAATACACTGGCAAAAGCTGCAATAGCGCCTCCTGAGGTCAGGAAGAAAAATATACCTGATAGCCACAAAATGGAGGACAAGATACAGCGTTCTTGTAATGAACCCTACCCCATGGAAGAGTGGCCTTCCAGTCCGATGAGGAGGAAGACATCTCTTACGGGGAACCCAAACCGAGTCACACCCACAAAACACCCCAAGAATGGTGGCGGTGCCTGAACTCGGTACGAACCAAAAAGACCGCTCCCTATGATGACGAATATGATCGGCAGGAGAAAGAGCGGGAGCAGCGGATCACCGAATATTTCCGTCAGCTAATACAGTTGCAAGAAAAGCATGGTGGATCCAGTGACGCTGCTAAAATTTCAAATGAAGATGGAGACCCCAGTATCCCTGAGGGTACGGTGTCATCCAAAACAAAAAGACGGAAAAAGAAAAGCGGTTCTTCACGTACTGCTGCGGCCAAGTTTATTCGAGCATTTGCCCGTTCTTGGCCGCAGCAGTAGCCTGGCGCGCGCCCGAGAGTGACGGGCGCGCGCCGAAGCAGCGGAAGAGCGCCCTCCGATCGGGGCGCTCTCCCTACCGCTGCCGGGTCCGCCGGGTCCCCCGGAACCCCCTGCCGCTGTCCCGCGATCGCGGGACACCAGGGCTCCCTCGGGGAGCCCCTGGACGCGCGTGCAGGGGGCGCACGCTTCCGAAGACGCGTGACCGCGCGTCTATGACGCGCGGCACGCCGAGGGGCGGCCACTAGCAAGCCGGGAAATCTCCCGGCTTGCGGATCTGGCCGCAGAGTAATAAAGCGTGTTGGTAGTGTACCGTGGAAGGAACAGACACGTCCACAGATCCCGCAGAGAAAAAGGGGGACTGAGATGCCCTGCAACCTAGAGAAAATGGAGGATTCGTCATGCGGATGACCGAATATCCAGAGGGCCTAAGGCAGAAGTGTTGTAACCCAAAGAAGTGTCTGTCCAGTGCCAACAGTGAGGAACCCTCAATCAACCATCCCAGGGAAGCGGAGCCGGAACCAGTGAGTGACGATCCCTTGACCAGCCCTGAAGATGCCCTGAAAATTGCCAGGCGTGACTGTGATCTGCTCCGGGAACAATTGAAACTTGAGAGGGAAGATAATGCTGAGCTACAGAAGACGGTGCTCGCAATGTACTCTGAATCTGGAACAGAATTGGACGATCTCAAGTCCGAGCTAAATGCTGCAAACACTAATAATGCCACCATGGCAGAAAAGCAGAGCCAATCCGATAAAATGATGGCTAAGCTGAAGCGGAAGTATGAGGAGGCACTGAAGGAGATTACAGTCTTTCAGCAAGAGGTTCACACTCTTCGCGTAGAACTGAATGCATCACAACAGGAGGTCAACAGTGTCCGGACAGAGGTGGAAGTATCCCAGAAGGAGGTTCATACACTCCGCACAGCGCTGGATGCCTCACACCACGAGATCGGCAGCTGCCGCACAATACTGGAAGTCTCCAGAAAGGAACTTCACAGTCTTGCTGAGGAGCTGGACATTTCAAAGAAAACTACCCTCCATCTTAATTTAGATCTCAAAGTCTCTCAGAAGGAGCTTCAGATGCTCAACCTAGAGATGGAAGTCTCACGCCAGGAGACAGCCCGCCTCCAAGCAGATGTGCAAAAATGGAAGGTGGACTGCAAGGAAGCCCTGAATATTACAGAGACTGAAAAAAGAGAAAATTTAAGATTAAAAAAAGAAAATTCGGAGTTGACAGACCACATCAATGGAAAGAATGAAAAGCTGCATGAGCTTGAGAAAATAAAGAAACGGTTGGAAGATGAAAAGTTTGAAGCAGAGCACCAACTACAGAACCAACTGCAAGGTCTGCATACACACCTTCAGATTGCCAAGGAGAAGCAGCGAACACTGCAGGAAGAAAATCTGCAGGCTGCTAAGGAAATACAAGTGCTGCAGGAACGTCTGATTACCCAGTGTGTCCTCGCAAAGCAGCATGATAAACTGAAGGCTACCCTGACCATCACCAAAGCATCGCTAGAGGCTAAACTTAGGGGCCAGGTGACTCGGTACAAGAGGGACCGAGTAAATGTACCGAAACTGAGATGAGTATCTGCGGCCCAAAGCGAAGAAGTTCACAGTGCTCCACAAAATAATGAAGGATAGGTGGAAGCAAGCTCAGAGAAAGCACAGGAAAGAAATAAAGACCCTGAAAGGAAAATTGCAGGATACACTCAAGAAACAGAGTGAGACTCTGCAGACCAGTAACTTACAGATGCCTCCAATACGGGAAAAGGTATTGGCTCTGCCCAAGCATTGGTATCCCACAGTAACTAATGCCCGTGAGGACAAGGGTACAGTGAGAGCTGGAGACACCACTCACCTTCAAAACAAGATTACGAAGTTTGAGCCACCTAAGAAAGCACTAGCCAAACCTGCAGCCACCGACAGGCAACAAACAGAGGTAGGAGTGCAGAATCAAAGCCAGAAGAATCCTTAGATGAGTAAGCTGAAAAGATAGGATGTTCTCTGGAAATGGAGCTGGAATCGCAACTGAATCCCAAAGAAGCAGAACTGGCAACTACATTGAATGGGAAAAGTGCAGGAAGACAGCTTCAAGAACTGAGGGCTCAGGTGGCTGTTCTTGGGCACTCTTGTGATACCATGAAGTGGACATTTGGTGCTAAAGCGGAGCACATGGGAAAGATGGCAAGAGAAAGCGATTTGCATAAGCGCTCTGTGACTGTCACCATACAGTCTGTCTACAAAAAGTGGAGCGCCGACACAGGGGAAAGCTCATGACCACGTGGTCAGTAGAAAGACTGTACTTGGAAAAAGTGCTCTTTGAGCGACTGAGGACTGCTGATCTCAAGCACCTTCTGGAGGAGACACTACTAAACTGGAGGAAGGGCTCCAATCCCAGCAGGACTGAGGGTTCTCCTCCATCCACTCTCATTCAAGTCACTGAGATATCTCGAATGAGAGTGGAAGGATGGGCTTTGGCCGTGGCAAGCCCGAGCTTCCCACAAACAGGGGAGGTATGTAACAGGGGACTTGTCCCTGTTCAAAAATGTACCTCTAATCCAGCAGTGTGGTGGTTAACTGCTGGTAGTCAATTAACGAACACCACCTGGCTGATTAGAGGTTTGTAAGAAAAGCCTGCCTTTAAGACAGGAAAATAGATTCCTGAGTCTCACAATTGGGGGGGACTGACCTGAGGAACGGCTGTCTTGAGCTGCAGAAGGACTGGACTGTATGCTGATAGCAAGACAAGGGGACCAGACCTCAAAACCTGGACAGACATTGCTGTAGCAGACAAAGGTGCTTACCCAAGAGAGCAGAGAGGACTTAACCCTACAGCTTCAGGAGACAGATAAGACTTTCTTTTGGAACTGTTATATATCTGTATATATGTTTATATTTTGGGACTGGTAAATAGCTTAGCTAACCAACCCAGTAAGAGAGGGATGAGCTACATGTGTAGATAGTATCCAAAGCGGAGATAGGTTTTTGTTTGGCTTATTTTCATATGTTTTGCTGTGTTAAAGGGACAGGCGCAATAAAGACTAATTTTAATTTCACCTTAAAAACAGTCTCCATTGCGTACCTCTGAACACGTCTCTTACATATGGTGTCAGAAATGGGATGAGAGGTGGCCCTTGAAGTTAAAATGGGCCCCAGAGATTGCCTGTGAAATTTTGTTGTGCTTTTTGCCTGCATACAGTCTTACAAACTACCTGAGCAACAAAAACAAAAATTCAGCTGCAGCAGAGATCAGAATTAAAGGGCTACCCTGCACTGGAAAAAGCCACAAAACCACGGATGGGCTCTTTTCCCCGATTCCAAAAGGAGAGAGAGAGACTGTGCTGAAGCAGGTTAACCTTACTTGCCTATCACAATAATGTGTAATATGGTTGTTGAAATAGGGGCTTTGCCTTCCAGCCATAGTCAGGGTTCAAGAAGTGAGTTAGCACTCCAATGAAAGGAGCTAGGCTTTGTTTATTATTTTCTTTAACAAAAAAAAAAGCAAGCAAGCAGGTAAAAAGGGATTGCTGAACCGTGTAAAGGGTAAACCAATGCCAATTGCTGAGTGTTAAGTCGCCCTGCCGGGAGTGAAAGAAGAAAAAAGGGAAAAAAAGAATATATTTTTCTGCAAGTAAAGTCTGTCTGTGTATCTTGGGATTACAACATTCACCCAAAGTGTGATGAGTGAATGCCATAATACCCAAAGATGAGACTGAAATTTACTGAACTCAAGCAGAAAATCAAATTCTTTTGCTGAAGCTGAGGGATTGCACATAGCAAGAAAATGGTGTAAAGCAAATGCCTTTGCTAAAGCAAGGAAATAGTGCCAAATCGGTCAAGGTGAAGTGTACACCTAAAAAAAAAAAAGAGAGAAAAAAAACCAAAAAACCTGGGAATTTAAAATGGGCGCCCAACTGAAGTCAAATACAGACTCTGCAAGAATGGGGAAGAAAATATGTTCCTGGTGTAAAGAGTCCAGCCACACGGAGCATTGTCCCTTCAGGTCTTATTCAGATGATAAGGATGGCCCCTACGTGGCCCCAGAAAAAGGGCAGCAGCCAGAGGACTGTGTTTTCCAATGAGCCATGGAACTTCAGCAGCCAGCAATGCGCTGTTGACCCAAGGAAGGTACAGAAGTTTTAATTAGCAACTGCACATCCAGTATCACTGATGAGAAAGAATGCGTGCACAGGACTGCTGATGTTGTAAAACATACCAAAGGAAAGAGAAAGAAAAAGTCTATAGAGATGCCTGTGAGATCTACGACCTCTACAAGCAAAATATGCCCACCAGTAGGACTATCACAAGCTGGGGTTCTAGAAAATACACTGGCAAAAGCTGCAATAGCGCCTCCTGAGGTCAGGAAGAAAAATATACCTGATAGCCACAAAATGGAGGACAAGATACAGCGTTCTTGTAATGAACCCTACCCCATGGAAGAGTGGCCTTCCAGTCCGATGAGGAGGAAGACATCTCTTACGGGGAACCCAAACCGAGTCACACCCACAAAACACCCCAAGAATGGTGGCGGTGCCTGAACTCGGTACGAACCAAAAAGACCGCTCCCTATGATGACGAATATGATCGGCAGGAGAAAGAGCGGGAGCAGCGGATCACCGAATATTTCCGTCAGCTAATACAGTTGCAAGAAAAGCATGGTGGATCCAGTGACGCTGCTAAAATTTCAAATGAAGATGGAGACCCCAGTATCCCTGAGGGTACGGTGTCATCCAAAACAAAAAGACGGAAAAAGAAAAGCGGTTCTTCACGTACTGCTGCGGCCAAGTTTATTCGAGCATTTGCCCGTTCTTGGCCGCAGCAGTAGCCTGGCGCGCGCCCGAGAGTGACGGGCGCGCGCCGAAGCAGCGGAAGAGCGCCCTCCGATCGGGGCGCTCTCCCTACCGCTGCCGGGTCCGCCGGGTCCCCCGGAACCCCCTGCCGCTGTCCCGCGATCGCGGGACACCAGGGCTCCCTCGGGGAGCCCCTGGACGCGCGTGCAGGGGGCGCACGCTTCCGAAGACGCGTGACCGCGCGTCTATGACGCGCGGCACGCCGAGGGGCGGCCACTAGCAAGCCGGGAAATCTCCCGGCTTGCGGATCTGGCCGCAGAGTAATAAAGCGTGTTGGTAGTGTACCGTGGAAGGAACAGACACGTCCACAGATCCCGCAGAGAAAAAGGGGGACTGAGATGCCCTGCAACCTAGAGAAAATGGAGGATTCGTCATGCGGATGACCGAATATCCAGAGGGCCTAAGGCAGAAGTGTTGTAACCCAAAGAAGTGTCTGTCCAGTGCCAACAGTGAGGAACCCTCAATCAACCATCCCAGGGAAGCGGAGCCGGAACCAGTGAGTGACGATCCCTTGACCAGCCCTGAAGATGCCCTGAAAATTGCCAGGCGTGACTGTGATCTGCTCCGGGAACAATTGAAACTTGAGAGGGAAGATAATGCTGAGCTACAGAAGACGGTGCTCGCAATGTACTCTGAATCTGGAACAGAATTGGACGATCTCAAGTCCGAGCTAAATGCTGCAAACACTAATAATGCCACCATGGCAGAAAAGCAGAGCCAATCCGATAAAATGATGGCTAAGCTGAAGCGGAAGTATGAGGAGGCACTGAAGGAGATTACAGTCTTTCAGCAAGAGGTTCACACTCTTCGCGTAGAACTGAATGCATCACAACAGGAGGTCAACAGTGTCCGGACAGAGGTGGAAGTATCCCAGAAGGAGGTTCATACACTCCGCACAGCGCTGGATGCCTCACACCACGAGATCGGCAGCTGCCGCACAATACTGGAAGTCTCCAGAAAGGAACTTCACAGTCTTGCTGAGGAGCTGGACATTTCAAAGAAAACTACCCTCCATCTTAATTTAGATCTCAAAGTCTCTCAGAAGGAGCTTCAGATGCTCAACCTAGAGATGGAAGTCTCACGCCAGGAGACAGCCCGCCTCCAAGCAGATGTGCAAAAATGGAAGGTGGACTGCAAGGAAGCCCTGAATATTACAGAGACTGAAAAAAGAGAAAATTTAAGATTAAAAAAAGAAAATTCGGAGTTGACAGACCACATCAATGGAAAGAATGAAAAGCTGCATGAGCTTGAGAAAATAAAGAAACGGTTGGAAGATGAAAAGTTTGAAGCAGAGCACCAACTACAGAACCAACTGCAAGGTCTGCATACACACCTTGAGATTGCCAAGGAGAAGCAGCGAACACTGCAGGAAGAAAATCTGCAGGCTGCTAAGGAAATACAAGTGCTGCAGGAACGTCTGATTAACCAGTGTGTCCTCGCAAAGCAGCATGATAAACTGAAGGCTACCCTGACCATCACCAAAGCATCGCTAGAGGCTAAACTTAGGGGCCAGGTGACTCGGTACAAGAGGGACCGCGTAAATGTCCCGAAACTGAGATGAGTATCTGCGGCCCAAAGCAAGAAGTTCACAGTGCTCCACAAAATAATGAAGGATAGGTGGAAGCAAGCTCAGAGAAAGCACAGGAAAGAAATAAAGACCCTGAAAGGAAAATTGCAGGATACACTCAAGAAACAGAGTGAGACTCTGCAGACCAGTAACTTACAGATGCCTCCAATACGGGAAAAGGTATTGGCTCTGCCCAAGCATTGGTATCCCACAGTAACTAATGCCCGTGAGGACAAGGGTACAGTGAGAGCTGGAGACACCACTCACCTTCAAAACAAGATTACGAAGTTTGAGCCACCTAAGAAAGCACTAGCCAAACCTGCAGCCACCGACAGGCAACAAACAGAGGTAGGAGTGCAGAATCAAAGCCAGAAGAATCCTTAGATGAGTAAGCTGAAAAGATAGGATGTTCTCTGGAAATGGAGCTGGAATCGCAACTGAATCCCAAAGAAGCAGAACTGGCAACTACATTGAATGGGAAAAGTGCAGGAAGACAGCTTCAAGAACTGAGGGCTCAGGTGGCTGTTCTTGGGCACTCTTGTGATACCATGAAGTGGACATTTGGTGCTAAAGCGGAGCACATGGGAAAGATGGCAAGAGAAAGCGATTTGCATAAGCGCTCTGTGACTGTCACCATACAGTCTGTCTACAAAAAGTGGAGCGCCGACACAGGGGAAAGCTCATGACCACGTGGTCAGTAGAAAGACTGTACTTGGAAAAAGTGCTCTTTGAGCGACTGAGGACTGCTGATCTCAAGCACCTTCTGGAGGACACTACTAAACTGGAGGAAGGGCTCCAATCCCAGCAGGACTGAGGGTTCTCCTCCATCCACTCTCATTCAAGTCACTGAGATATCTCGAATGAGAGTGGAAGGATGGGCTTTGGCCGTGGCAAGCCAGAACTTCCCACAAACAGGGGAGGTATGTAACAGGGGACTTGTCCCTGTTCAAAAATGTACCTCTAATCCAGCAGTGTGGTGGTTAACTGCTGGTAGTCAATTAACGAACACCACCTGGCTGATTAGAGGTTTGTAAGAAAAGCCTGCCTTTAAGACAGGAAAATAGATTCCTGAGTCTCACAATTGGGGGGGACTGACCTGAGGAACGGCTGTCTTGAGCTGCAGAAGGACTGGACTGTATGCTGATAGCAAGACAAGGGGACCAGACCTCAAAACCTGGACAGACATTGCTGTAGCAGACAAAGGTGCTTACCCAAGAGAGCAGAGAGGACTTCCCCTACAGCTTCAGGAGACAGATTAGACTTTCTTTTGGAACTGTTATATATCTGTATATATGTTTATATTTTGGGACTGGTAAATAGCTTAGGTAACCAACCCAGTCAGAAAGGGCTGAGCTACATGTGTAGATAGTCTCCAAAGCGGAGATAGGTTTTTGGTTGTCTTATTTTAATATGTTTTGCTGCGTTAAAGGGACAGGCGCAATAAAGCCTAATTTTAATTTCACCTTAAAAACAGTCTCCATTGCGTACCTCTGAACACGTTTCTTACAGTTATCTAATAGTGACCCCTTGGTGGAGCAGAATATTTGTAATTGTGCTCTAGTGACCTTGAGTGTCAACATAGGTGACTGACTGATTAGTACCTCATTATAACAGAAGGTACTGTTATTATAATAGCATTTCAAAATGTTCGCTTTTTGATAAATACAGTATCTTATCCTCACCTGTTTCTGACAGGACTTTAGGTGAGCCTATACCTGTTCTAACAAGAATATACATCACAGACCAACATATCAACTAGATATGAATCCGAGTGATTAGCTAGATAGTACATTTTTGAGGATTTTGTGTTGTGTAGTCCACTACTATTTTACTATTATTATACCAATAAAGGTTTCATTTTAATTAACACATCATAACATTAGTTGGGAGTGCTATACTAGGGGCCTCCTTTTTCCTATACCTATGTCTCTTCATAGGAATTTCTTCCACGTGCCGGAGATAGTGTCTGCTGCGATCGCACCACAGAGGTCAATTCTTACTAATGGGAACAAAGAATGCATAAAATGGAAGGTGCAAATAAGTGGCCACGTGAAAGCCACAGATGTCCCACTCCGCTCCCAGTGTCGGCGATGTCCTTGCCGGTTTTTGTACTTGCGCATCTCAAGTACAGTGTCCCAATAGAGAACCCCTTAGGAAGTCGATATTTTGACAAAGACGAAATGCGTAGGGTTTTTGACACTGAGGACACCACACCAGCCAGCCAGCCTGACTCCATTGGGACACCATACTGTTGTGAGTGCACAGATACCAATACCGGCAAGGACATCGCCGACACAAGGAGCAGAGCGTGACATCTGTGGCTTTCACATGGTTGTTTTGGGGCAGTCCTGAGTACCCTTAATACACTCATTGTGCCAAACAGACTGAGGGAATGTGAATGCATTCCCTACTTCCCCTGTTCTGTCACTGTGATGGTAGGGGGTAACCAGGCTCTCAATAAGGGGCCTATACAGGAAACGGCGAAAAGCCCTATCTCGACAGTTTTTTGGCAAATATGTCTACAGAAATTCAGTAAATGCCGAAAAGCTGGCGAGATGAGCAAAATCCGACGTGTTTTTTTTTGGCGGAAAATAAGACTTGCAGCGCGCGTGGTGAGAAGCCCTATCTCGCCAGTTTTCAAACCCGCTGTATTCTAGTAGCGCCAATCAGCATCTCGGCGCAGATCGCCGCTCTAGAATGGAGAAATTTTCTCCAAATCGCTCCGCCATGAAAAGTTGGCAAGAAACTGGGGCTGAGCGGCAATACGGGACTTAGAATAAATCAGGCCCTTTTCCTGCCTCGGATTGATGCCGAGGGGCTCCAGAGCTGATACCCATTAATATCAGCACCAAAGCCCCCCCCCCCCCCTGCATCCGAAACTGGAAAAATGCATTTACAGCCCACTTCATTACCTTAGCGGCTAACCGCTAAGGCAATGAAGGGGTTAACCATCCAGCACCAGGCTTATTGTGGGGAGCGGGGGTGGGTTAAGGGGGTATTTGGGCTTTTGTGGGTGTTTAAGGCTTGCAGGGGGTTTGCGGGTGGACTTAACCCCTTCATTACCTTAGCGTTAATACCGCTACAGTCCTGAAGGGGTTAAGCCCTCCAGCTACCAACCCGCAAGCCCTAAACACCCACCGTTGGGGCTAATACCCACTGCACCCACCCCCGCTAGCCACAATATATATATATGTATATGTATATACAGTGGCGGCCGAGCTGACTCTAATGCGGCCGGCACCGCAAATTTAAAATAGCGTGGGCGGCGCGCGGGCCGTTTTTCCTGCGCCTCGGGCGCTTTCAATAATAAGCGCAATTAGCGCTTATCTATTAAAGCGGCCGCCGCGTGGGAAAATCCGTTTTTAAACAGAGAGCGGACCCGCGGCTAGCCCTCTACGATCCCGGCCAGCTCCCGGCAAGCTTTAGACTGAGCTTAGCCGGGACAGTATATGTGTGTGTATATATATATATATATATATATATATATATATATATATATATATATATATATATATATATATATATATATATATATTTGAGCTAACAGTATTAAAGACAACGCCCTTCACACACTATACCCAAATTGCTCAAATTATGGAGAGCTTTATCTCTATCAATCTCTCCATTCAAGCTTGTTTTAATTTTAATTGTAATCTAAATTAGCTATATCAATCAAGTTAGCTTTACCTATTACGCAATCCATGCAATGTTGTCCTTTATATATATTAATACTTGAATCTAAATATACAAGTTTCTAGTTAGGTTTGTTGTATTAACAATTATAGGATATAGGGCCTCATGCAGAGAGCAGCGCTATTTAGAATTGGAGAGGGGAATTTTTTTTAGCTTTATTGGAGAGTTTTTTTCTCCATATGCAGAAAGGGCATAAAACTGCATTTACAATCCTTTCTGCATATGGAGAGTTTCAAACAGCGCTATGAGCGCTGTTGAAACTAGTGACAAAGAAATCGATTTTTTTTTTTCTCCTCCACCGGCCGCGGAGCGCCAGCTGCTTGGTGGAGAGGAAAAATGTTGAAAATCGCGCCATTTTTTTGCCGCGAACAGCCACTAGATGGCGTTCGCTGCTCTCTGCATACGGCCTTTTTCAAGACTGGAGAGATTTCTGTTCTCTCCAGCCGCGCGGCGAGATTCTGAGAAAAAAAAATGGCTCTTTTTTTAAAACTCCCCATTATCTGCCTTTCTAAAGGCAGATTTCGCTAATACATGCCGCTTTCCCTGTTAGCGCTGCTCTCTGCATGAGGCCCTTAGTTTATTACCTAGTTATATAAAATTACAATTGTACAGTTGATATTGAACCACGTTCTCTTCTATTGTTGTTCATAATCTCTAACTTGACTCTTGTTGCCATAATCTTTAAATATAGATTTTTATTAATGTGTTGTAATATATGTTTAACTTTATTCATCTATTATATGTGTAATTTTCATTTCTTTAGCAAAAGTTTTAACTGCCTATAAATTATTTGCACCGAGTACAGATTAATCTAATGACACCAATTGAACTGAACACAGCTGTGGAAAAACATTCTTTATTGGTCAAAGGGACTATTTAACACCAGACAGTTCAATTGGAGTCCATCCCCTGATGAAATCTGCAGAGACAGAAGAAACGCGTAGGGTCACGTGGCATTGAAACTACGGTGGTCGAGCAGTTCAGGCACCAGTGTGAGGACGTGAGGACGTGAATGAAGATCTTCCGGGTCCCTGTTTTCCATGTGAGAGAGTAATGGCGGCCGCACGCTACTAACAAGCTCCTTTCAAGTGAAGCACATCCATCTTGGAGACATCGGCGATTACAGACACAAGACCTGGAACCATTTCGGATGCTATTATGCAGAGGTGACCGTGGAGTCTTCAGTCTGGTGCATGGGCTGGTCCCATAATATCTTGATTTGGGGTGGGAAGGGAGCGATCAGATCAGGAACACATCATGTAAATAAAAAAGACATAAAAACAATAATTGTGCAGTATATTAATGCAGTGAGGACTAGATGAGAGTCTTGGCTCTTTGGGATTTCCTACTTACAGCAAAGATAAAATTAAATCGCAGTGGTCTGACTCAGTCAGGAAGTATGGAGATAGGTTGCTTTTCTCTTGATGTATAGTGGCCCAGATAGATTCTCGTGTAGAGGGACTATTTCAGCAGTGATGGTACTCAAATCCCAATATAGTACATGCAATGGAAAAACAAAACAGCCCAATGGTCTAGGTTGCAAAACAAATATTTTATCTCAGGTGAAGAAATAGGAGATGTACTCACAATAAATACAAATAAATTGTACATATAATGGTTTCTTTCGGCGACAGTGTGCCAGTCCAAGCGGTAGTATTTCTCACACTGCTCCTGTACCTCCAGCCTCACCGCCGGCGGTGGCGTCTGACGTCACTTCCGACTCACGGGTGACCGCATCCGGTGGTGCTGGATGGCGACGCGCTGGGAGAGGAACTGTGTTAGTACGCAAGCGTCCGGCGTCTTCTTCTCTAAGCAGCTGCAGCAAATTGGTGGCTTTACGCGTTTCGCTGTTAAACATACAGCTTCCTCAGGAGCATAATGGCGTCCCTTATGGGTGTTACATATTTATATGGTATCACTTAATTGGCTGCACCTTGGCAATTTGTTATTCACCTATTAACACATACTTAACCCACAGGTTCGCCTCTAAACAGGCACATAGACTCTGTGGTTCAAAAAATTAGCATATATTGGACATATATTAAACAACAAAATATAAATGATACAGCTTTAATAAATTTCAAATGACGATAAAAATATATAATTAAATGCTAAAAACTAAAAAACTTTATCACAATAATAGAATGTTAAATTAATAATTAAAATATATTTGATAAAATAGAATTATATTAAATGGCACTTGCAGCATCATACTGCACCGACACACTTTATTCGAGCAAATACCCGGTATGTACCTGGCAGATACCTGGAATGCGCCACTCCTCACCTCTGACAAGCCCCGTTGCATTTGCCTTCCCAGCCTGGGTTCATGCCTGGCTGACGGGCGGCTGATCTGTTAAATGATAATGATTAGGATTTAATAGGCTGCAATGCTTCGCGTGTCTACCAGATGGCATAAATTCCTGAATTGTAATGCATTATATATTTATATACTGTGCAGTATTGCAGCCAGAGGGAATAAAATGCTTCAATCCCTGCTTGGAAAATACCTCAATGCACTCGGGCAGAAAACAGTCACAAACCTCAATACACCCGGGTATACCCGAATTCGTGGGACTAGCCAAGCTCGAATAAAGTGTGTCGCCAGTGTAGGGTGGGAGAGAGAAAAGACAGAAAAAAGTGCATTAGTTATCTCATATATTATTACCCTAAGGCTAAAGAAATTCATTAAATTGCTAAAATACAATAAATAAGTGGCTAGGTGAAATGGAACATAATTTTAAAAAAGATAAAAAAGTGAATAAATAATCAATTTACTTTAAAAATGTTAAAAAAAACCTGACAAAAGATGAGAGAAAGGCTTTAGAAGAAATTACAGAAAATAAAAATATAGTCATCAAACAGGCCGATAAAGGCGGGGGGACTGTAATAATGAACAGAGAAGATTACCTGATGGAAATTAATCGTTTACTAAAAGATGGTGACACATATGAAATTTTGAAGAAAAACCCTACAGAAGAATTTAGTAATGACCTTAACATTCTGTTAGAAAGAGGGAGAAATACAGGTATTTTAACGGAACACGAATATAAATTCCTATATAACAAAACCCCACAAATACCGATTTTTTATATTTTACCCAAAATACATAAATGTCTCAAAAATCCCCCCGGTAGGCCGATAATTTCGGGAATTAATTCCCTTACGTCAAATTTATCGGCCTATATTGACAACTTCCTTCAAGGTTATGTGAAAGAGATGAATTCATATCTGAAAGATACCACTGATATTTTAAAAATTCTGGATACATTTGTATGGAAAGAAGACTATCTATTGGCAACTATTGACGTTAGTTCGCTATATACATCTATTATACACAATTTAGGCATTCAAGCCATAGAGTATTTCCTTAGAAATGATCCAGAATTACATGACTTACAAATTCAATTTCTCTTGGATAGTATCACATTTATTTTGGAAAAGAATTTCTTTTTATTTGAAAATATATTTTATGTTCAGAAATGTGGCACCGCCATGGGGACAAAGTTTGCCCCCAGCTATGCCAATCTCTTCATGGGATTTTGGGAGGATCGAAACATCTGGTCCAATGGCATGCTGGGGGAGAGCGTTGTCCTATGGCGGCGCTACATTGATGACATTATTTTAATTTGGCAGGGAGACCAACATAGTTTGGAACAATTTATTTTAAATTTGAACCAAAACAATCAAAATCTTAAATTTACACACACTATTAGCAAATCTTCTATTGAATATCTTGATTTACACATATATATAGAAGAAGGTGTTATCAAAACATAAACCCATTTTAAAAATGTTGATTGTAACAACTTTATTTTAAGATCTAGTTGCCACCACCATCAATGGATGGATGGAGTTCCTTACAGCCAATACAGAAGATTACGTATAAACTGCACTGAGGAAAATATTTTTAATGACCAGTGTAAGATTTTGGAAAAACGTTTTGTGGAGAAAAAATATAGCCAAGAGATTTTAGATACGGCGCTAACAAAAGCAAAGAGTTTACAAAGAAAAGAACTTTTAGAACCACAAAAAAAATCTTTTATTTCAAATAACAATATGTACGAGACAGCTTTCCTTACAACTTTTAATAAAGAAGCCAAAAATATTGGAAAGATTTTGCGTAAACATTGGCATGTTCTTAAATCAGATACAATTTTAAGTGAAATTTTACCAGATAATCCTAAAATAATTTTTAAAAAGGCACAGAACATGAAAAATATATTGGCACCAAGCGCTTTGAGGGAATCGGACGGGGATAATCATGGCTGGCTTAAAAATATTGCAGGTTTTTATGGATGTGTATCCTGTAAGGCCTGTCAACATAAAATGAAAGAAAAAACAAGTTTTATTAGCCATAGAAGCCAAGAGTCTTTCAAAATAAAACAATATATGAATTGTTATACTGACTTTGTCATATATGTCCTACAGTACAATGCCCATGCGGGCTTCAATACGTAGGGAAAACTTCAAGACCAATCCGTACCCGCATTATTGAACATTTAAGTAATATAAGACGTGGCATTTTAACCCATAGCGTTTCGAAACACTATGCCAAATATCACAACTCCAATCCAGACAGTCTTAGATTCATTGCTATCGAAAATGTAAAACAACACTGGAGGGGACGAAGTAGAGAGGTTGATTTAAGTAAAAGAGAGATGTACTGGATACACAAATTAAACACACGTATCCCTAATGGTTTGAATTCAGATTTTGAGATTTTACCTTTTTTACATTCTTAAACTAATATTCTGCCTCTCCAATCCCCTGACAAAACATCTTTTATCCTATACTTTTTTTCCTATACTTTCTACTATATGAAATATTGGTTGTAAACACAATTGGAATACAATTATAGATGGTTTTTTTGATATTAAGATTAAATTCTTTGAATAATATTTTTAACATTTTTAAAGTAAATTGATTATTTATTCACTTTTTTATCTTTTTTAAAATTATGTTCCATTTCACCTAGCCACTTATTTATTGTATTTTAGCAATTTAATGAATTTCTTTAGCCTTAGGGTAATAATATATGAGATAACTAATGCACTTTTTTCTGTCTTTTCTCTCTCCCACCCTATGATGCTGCAAGTGCCATTTAATATAATTCTATTTTATCAAATATATTTTAATTATTAATTTAACATTCTATTAGTGTGATAACGTTTTTTAGTTTTTAGCATTTAATTATATATTTTTATCGTCATTTGAAATTTATTAATGCTGTATCTTTTATATTTTGTTTAATATATGTCCAATATTATATATTCTAATTTTTTGAACCACAGAGTTTATGTGCCTGTTTAGAGGCGAACCTGTGGGTTAAGTATGTGTTAATAGGTGAATAACAAATTGCCAAGGTGCAGCCAATTAAGTGATACCATATAAATATGTAACACCCAGATGGGACGCCATTATGCTCCTGAGGAAGCTGTATGTTTAACAGCGAAACGCGTAGAGCCACCAATTTGCTGCAGCTGCTTAGAGAAGAAGACGCCGGACGCTTGAGTTCTAACACAGTCCCTCTCCCAGCGCGTCGCCATCCAGCACCACCGGATGCGGTCACCTGTGAGTCGGAAGTGACGTCAGACGCCACCGCCGGCGGCGAGGCTGGAGGTACAGGAGGAGTGTGAGAAATACTACCGCTTGGACTGGCACACTGTCGCCGAAAGAAACCATTATATGTACAATTTATTTGTACTTATTGTGAGTACATCTCCTATTTCTTCACCTGAGATAAAATATTTGTTTTGCAACCTAGACCATTGGGCTGTTTTGTTTTTCCATTGCATGTACTATATTTGGATTTGAGTACCATCACTGCTGAAATAGTCCCTCTACACGAGAATCTATCTGGGCCACTATACATCAAGAGAAAAGCAACCTATCTCCATACTTCCTGACTGAGTCAGACCACTGCGATTTAATTTTATCTTTGCTGTACTGTAAGTAGGAAATCCCAAAGAGCCAAGACTCTCATCTAGTCCTCACTGCATTAATATACTGCACAATTATTGTTTTTATGTCTTTTTTATTTACATGATGTGTTCCTGATCTGATCGCTCCCTTCCCACCCCAAACCAAGACTGCATCTGTTGGAAATCTCTGCATATTTCCAGGAAAGGTTGAGAAGTATCTTTTTGGGTTACACTTCGTGGTTTATTTTGTTTAATTTGTTTATTATTTTTCTTTTTCATTAATACATATGGAAATTGTGGCGCTTATTCAAATCACTTGAATATACTCTGGTCCCATAATATGCCTTAATTTTATTGACAAATTGTAAGTGTGCATTTGTCTTATCCATGATTTATTAATTTTTTTTATCTGATTTTACACAAGGATCGGGCGCTTTTTCTCTTCTTTTTTTCTAATATATATATTATTAATATAATATAATATTAATTAATATATATGTGTCTGTGTAATACACCAACAACCCCTTAACCTCTCTAACATACAGTACATTGATGTAATTTTTGGGATGCAGAGCAATGACACTATAGGCTGGCGGTGGCCCTCGGGTGTTCCCGCAGGTGTCCCCGCTTGCCTGCAGTAATAATTCTGCCCCCAAAAAATAATTAAAAAACACATAAATACTTTTAAATAAATACATACCCCCACCCACTTTGGTAATGTGCTTTTAAACTGTCTTTTGGTACCTCCGTGTTACGCCGATGCTCGCCACAAACGCGGACCGGACCGCGGGGCTGAGGTGGGGTTACATTATCACCGACCTTAGTCCGCGCAGACTGATCCGGAGTGCGCAGTTCATAGTCGTACATCGCAGGGTCAGGATTGGAGAAGGCAGCATCGTCGTTATTGAAGCCAAAGTCGGGGTAGGAGAAGACAGGACAATCGATGGCCGAAGCAGGGTCAGGATAGAAGACATCCGGGTGGTCATAGTCGTAGCAAGGAATCGGCAACAAGCAGACAGGAGATTCCCGCTTCAGCTTAGGAGCGTGAGCGCAGGAGCGGCCTCGGCCCATGATGCCGATCTCAGCAGGAGGAGACAGCAGGCTGGCCGAAGTTCACCGCAGGGCAGCATCGGGGAGAACCAACACTTCAGCGCAGAAGTCCGAGGCAGGCCACTGCAAGGGGATAGCAGCAGGCCGCAGGAAAGGAAGGGTAGCCACTGCTAGGAGGGAATGCAGCAGGTACCGGTGCTGGCAACACGCTTCAGCACAGGAGAAAGAACAGGTCTCTGGATACTCAGGAACTTGGAAGGTAAGAACGCTAGGAGAGAGGCCTGAGACAGTAACGTCCCAGGTAGGAGATTATGCTCAGCACTGTTTCAGTGCCAACGCCCAGGATATAAAGGGCGGAGATCCAATCACAGGAGGAGGGTGTGTGAATATTCCTCCAATGATGTAGCACAGGCAGAAGCTGCAATGAGAAGCAGCACATGTGCCATTGATTGCCAGAGGAAGTTTTTGCAACTGCAGAAGTCTGCAAAAGCTATAATCAAAGCCAGGAGTGGATTCCTTACACTCCGGTTCCGGGGGTCGTGCAAGGCTGATATTTTGCCACTGTGGCAAGGGTCCTTCCGCATGAGGGCCAGGCAAATTTCAACCCGCTCAGACCCACAGAACGGGTTATTTAAAATAATATTTATATAATTATATATGTTTATTTTAAAGATATTAAAGAATGTACTGTATTGTATTTAAAACATGTGACTGTAAACCATACTGACTGACAAATGTTTTCACACCCTGATGCAATATTAGTGTACTCTCAATTCTCACTGTGCTGTGCACATCAGATTTTACATTTCCAATTCGAGAGGGGATTTTCCAAATCGTTACCGTTAACAAAACAGGCCTCTAAGGGTTGTGGGAGGGGGATGGTGTGATTAGACGCAGGCGTACAGAGTGTTTGTAGCTCGGCTATGGGCGGATTAAGAACACAATGGCAATTTTCAGAAGATCAACGACCCAGTGGAGAGAGGGGGATGGTAGGCTAGGGTGACTCAGCCAATTGACGCTTGGCTAGAGAGGGATTAAAAACTCTGGAGGTGTTTGGCTGAAATAGTTAACAGCAGTGTCATTTCAAAAGGCAGTTCATCATAATATTTTGATGAATAACCCCCCAAATACAGTGTACAACCCCCACAAACAGTACATAAAAAGCAAGTCACTTTAACTCCCTGTGCCCCATGCACAGGCTGCAGTATGTATTATTGTGTGTTGATGGTTAGAATTGCTGTGCACTTTAAATGTTTCAACATTGTACAGTATTTGTAAATAAATGTTTTTGTACTGACTCCACCAATAAAAGAACATGTTGAATTGCTGCACTGTTTTTTTACTGCCTGACCGCAAAGCCGCAAGCTCGGCAACATTGTAAAAAAAGAGCAATGAGCGCGCAATTGGCGTGGGAACTAGATCAATTGGCGTGGGAACTTCTGTTCTAGGGCACCTAGAGATAAAATTCATTTTGCCCCTAGATGTTAGGAACCCCCTCACTTCACCCCAACAGGGTCCGAGCAGTAATGGCGGCGAGAAAGGGTCACGCCGGCGAGGAGGGTCCTACCATTGAGCGTAATGGCGTTGAAAGCTTTGAACCGGCTAAGTCAGAATGAGCAGAAACCTGGAACCCATAACTCCGGTTCTGTTCAACCTAGAGGGCTCAGATTCGGTCACCATGTAGTCCTAGTTGCGGCAGGATTGCATGGCAAATTGCGACCCTCTCGTGGCAACAGAACAGAGTCAGGGTAATGTTAAAGTTCAGGTTTCTGCCATTGACTTGCATGGCAGAAAAAAAGCCACTTTGGTAATGTGCTTTTAAACTGTCTTTTGGTACCTCCGGTTCCGGGGGTCGTGCAAGGCTGATATTTTGCCACTGTGGCAAGGGTCCTTCCGCATGAGGGCCAGGCGAATTTCAACCCGCTCAGACCCACAGAACGGGTTATTTTATATTATATTCGCGCAATTGGCGTGGGAACTACTTAGGGCCTCGGTCAAGTTCACGGCCAATTGGCGTGGGAACTTCTGTTCTAGGGCACCTAGAGATAAAATTATTTTTGCCCATTGATGTTAGGCACTGTATACCACTGTACAGTATACTGTAGAAGACACATAATGAAACGATACTGAACATGTAGAATAAATGCATAGATTTATTTATTCGGGTTTATTACACAGTAAACTGTACGGCCGGAAAACATCAGCATACAGTACAATATTATCCATCGAAATCCCCCCATTAGCCATTTTCTTTTCTGAGGAAAAACAAAAAGAAAAGTTTTAATGTACAGTTATGGTCAGCCCCCTAAAGAAGTACCCAGCCAATCCCACCAAAATAATACGGCAACTCACCATAGAATTTCCCATTCAGCTGGCGCCGGCGCCGGTCCACTGCCAGTCCAGCTTTCTTGATCATCCACGTCGATAGTTTGCAGCGGGACTAGTCCACCTGTAGTCAGCTGGTGAGGCTGGAAATTGCTTAGGTACATGCAAGCTTCATCAAAACGCGAAATCCGACTCAGGCTCAGGGTTGTCACTGACAGTGGGACCGTCATTGGAAGCCGGTGCTGGTGCTGGTGCATTGCTTGGCAGCGACTGTCGCTTCTTAGTTGGTTTTAACACGACCCTTCGCCTTTTGCCGCCTCCATGATCATAGATACGGAAAAATCCGGTGATACACACCAATACCCTCCAACAAATTGGGGCTCAATACGGTGAAAACAGGGATCACTACATAACCTTTTCCTTACTGCACGCTTCCACGTATGAGGAGTTGGCGAAAATTTGTAAAAGTCATAGTTTTCGATAAAATACTGATACATTTGACCAACTGTTGCCATCTTATCATCTGTTGCATTAATCGCGGCACATATCAAATACGCGTAACTTCTGTCAGGTTTTTGGAAAGCGGGCTGCACTTGAACACTCATGGCGGGTGGGTCTCTGGAGAATACTGTAACTGAAACTGGTCTTTGTCTTTCTTTAATACTGTATGTATGAAAAGCCTAAATTGATACATTTTTGCAACCTCTCCTTCAGTCTCAAGGCCAAGGCCAAGTTACAATAGCACACTGTGGTACAGTATCTTTTTTAAACGAAACACCTGCAAGCCAACACATTACTGATTTGGCGCTTTACAATTCATGAATTTCTGCCATCTGGCGGACACGCGAAGCATTGCAGCCTATTTAAATCCGAACCATTATCAATAAACCCATCAACCGCGCGTCAGCCGGGCATGACCCCTGGCTGGGAACGCAAAAGGAGCGCGGCATGCTCCAGGTGAACAGCGTGGCATTCCAGGAACAATCCAGGTAAAAGCCGGTGATTTGTTAGAATAAAAGCTGCCGCAGCAGTATAGTGTAATATGTTCATAAAAAAAACAACTGAAAAAACAGCAAAATGGGGACTCACAATATTCCAAAATAATGCCAGCAATATGTATATGGATGACTTGCTAGATGGGAGGTGCCAGGCTTCAACAGGACAGGCCCTCAATGAAAAAGATGACACTCTTATTGCAACATTGCATGTTCACCATAAAATACTATCTACAATCAACATAAGGAGAAATTGGACATTCCCCTTCAGGGTTAAGCTGCAAAGTTTTCCGGTTTTTCATTTTTATTATATACACAAACACACTCCAAAAGCACTATTTATTAGTATTGTTGCACCTTTATAGTAGCGCCTCACGTTCACTTTTTTGCACTCACCCTTGGCCGCCAGCCTCGATGAAGGCCATCCTCATCTTCATTACCGTCCATGCCCTCAGGTGCTGAAAAAAAAACACAAGCATAAAAAGAGCCAATGTAATGTCCCCTAACCCCTTAATCACCTTAGCGGTTATTAACCGTGACATCATTAAGGGGTTAACCCACCCTCACCCACCACTCTGGAGGCCTAAGCACCACCCCCCCACACTACCCACCCCTGTGAGGCCTAACCACCCTCACCCCTACCCACCGGGGGGCCAACCCTCCCTCCCTTGGGGACAATACCCCCTACCCCCAATACCCACATTCAAAACAATTCACAGAACCGCAATAAACATAACAATAATTAATAAAAAATACATAACCCACCCACCTCCTGTGCCCCCCCAAAAATCATCATTTATTATTTCACATACAGGGTTAATACCCCAGACCTACGGGAGTCCCCGGTGGGCCCGATGGGTGTTCGTAGGCCCCACAGTGGCCCAGCAAAGGGTTTCACACATGGTCTGGAGGCCTACGGGTGGTTCCTGCCAGGAGCCGTGGGCCTCCAGGTGGTCCCCGCAGGCCCCAAATGGGGTCTCCATGGTTAGGCTGCAGGTGTTTGGGGGTCCCCGGGTCAGCCCCACAGGTGTCTGAGGGTCCTTGGGTGGTTCCCTCTGGGTCTTCGGGCCCTAGGTTGGTCCCTATGGGTCCGCGATGAACTCCACAGATGTGGGGTCACCGGTTCTTCCCTGCAGGTGTCCCCCGTGGACCCGGCAGCCTTGTACCTATGGGAAGACCGAGGAGACCTCAGTTGGTCTCCAGAGGTCCCCGCAGACCTAAGGAACCAACCCTGTATGTAAAAAAATAAACATGAACCAACATTTAAATAAAAGTACCCCCTCCCCCCCCCCCCCCCGCAGCACCAAACACACAAAGTAAAGTAATGGGCAAAATAACTATTATCCAAATATGGATAATAGGTTATTTCCCCATTATTAAAAACATTAACTAGCATTATAAAATAAAGACAGTTGTACTTACAGTACAGACCAACTTTATTCTAACTTGGCTAGCTCCGCGAATTTCGGAATATCCCGGTGATGTGCGGTTTTGTATCGTTTTCTCCCGGGGTGTATTGCGTTATTTCGCGCCCGTGATTTAAGCATTTTATTCCCGCTGGCTGCAATATTTCAATGCCGTGTAAAAAAGGCGGCGTTTGCGAGCTGTTGTCTTTGAAGCCGAGAAATTCATGAATTGTAATGCAGTATATATACAGTATATACTGTATAACAATAACCCTTATAACCCCTAACATACACATACAGTACTGTATATGCACATCAATGATACTATAGGTCGGCGGGGGTGAGATGTGTTTGCAGCAGAGAGAGAACCGCTGATCTCTCTGCGCAAACATCGGCACATTAAAAATTATTTAAAATGGGGCGTAGCCTGGCACGCTAACAAGATGGCTGCTTAGAACTGGAGCTCCCTAGGGAAACTTAGTGAATCCTAACCCATCCATACCCCAAAATTAAGAACACAACTTATAATTAGCAAATCTTTAAAGACCATTTCAGGAGCTGCTGACCCCCCCTAAAATGGCCGCAGGGCCCACGAGACAGCCCTAGTATCAGCTGAATAAGTACCTGTCAGAGGGGGGGTGATCTACAATACTGCTGCACCGGAGCCCAGGTGAGGGGGTGCGGTGCTGCCCTTTGGAGGAGTGGATCCTAAGGGGGTCAAGGAGAGTGACGGACGGCCACGGCGGAGCACTATAGCGCCAAGTGCAGTTATATGGCAATAAATATTGCGCTACCCCCCTTGCGCCCCCCCCCCAACTGGGATCCGACAGCAATACCTGGAGGCCACTTAAAAGCTGCAGCCCCCCCCCCCCCACTACTTCAGAAGAGTAATTGATAGAATAAAGAAAGAGTGCCAGACCTTATCTCATTAAAAATGTGCTAAATGGAGGGGGGCGTGTCGAGGACGCCAACAGGAATGGCTGTGTGAGACAGGAGCTCCGCAGACCCTACTAGCTAAACAAGACTAAAAGCGCCTTTCCCCCCCCAGACCCCAAAATACTAACTACAGCTGCCCGAACAAGCAGGCATGGCAGCTAAACAAAAATCACAACCTGCACAAGGGGTGACGAAATTCTTCTCCCCCTCACAAAAAAACGCTGAGGCGGCTGGCAAATCTCAAGATGGTATTGGCTCCATGAGCGCACGAGGTGCAAGGCCGCAGGTCCCGGAGCGCGACCGAGGAGAGGACACCCATAACCCAGAGACGACCCTCACCCGAGCATATATGCAGGAAATGATGAAGGGTATCCTGGATGACCTGCACGTCTCTATCCAGAGTGACCTGCGAGCAGTAGTAGCGGAGCTACGCCAGGACATTAATGGCCTAACGGAACGCACGACCGCCCTGGAAGTCAAGATGGGGGAAACACACCAGGCACAAACAGTCGCAGAGGAGGAGATATTCAGGTTGGGAATGGAGGTTAGTAACCTGAAGGACACACTAGAAGATCACGAAAATCGTGATAGAAGACAGAATATCAGGTTAAGAGGCATCCCTGAATCTGTTCTCCCCGGCCAGTTGCAGACATACCTCACTGATCTCTTCCTATCACTGTGCAACAACCTCGAGGTAAAAGACCTGGAGATGGACAGGGCCCACCGCACCCTGGGACCGCGCTCAGATGACCCGAATAAAACGAGGGACGTCATAGCGCGCCTCCACCGATATACGGTCAAAGACAAAATCATGAGGGCCAGCAGGGCGAAGGAACCCATCACATTCCGAGACGACCATCTCCAGGTCTACAATGACCTATCAAAGCTTACTGTCGACAAACGCGGGAACTACAGCCATTAACTAAACTGATGAGGGAACAAGGCATAAAATATAAATGGGGCTTCCCTTTCAAATTAATCGTAAACCGAAATGGAAAATTCCACACAAAAAGGCATCCCACAGAGATAACCCACCTGGCCAAAGCTATAGGCCTTGACCCCCCTCCAGCATGGGATTCGGACACATCCGGGGCCCACAACCGGGACGCTGAAGAACCAACGGTCAGGGCATCACAACGGCTAGCTGGACAAAAGCAAAACAAACACGAAGATAAAGATGCCAAAACTTACCTACATTACTTCGATCCCAGTTGACAGTTTCTCCCCAGCAAGGCTCTACCCTGCTATGTTGACAGCGGACGCCCCATGAATCCAGAAAAATCCAGCGGAAACCAGGACTACAGTGAACCCACGGAAGCAAGAACCCCAGAGGCAAGCCCCACAGTCGACTGCAGATGGCCCCCACCATTCCTAGATCGGCACCCAAAGGAACGCGGAACAAAGATGGCCGCCATCACACCCAGGATTTCCCCGAGGCCCAGAAACAGCTACCTGAAGCCGGTCCGTGGAGGGGATCGGAAGGAGGAGGAAGCAACCCCTCTGTCATGCGAGAGAGGAGAGCGGCTGAAGGAGAGCCGTGGCCTGCCCCCTCGTGTTATCTTTCCTACCCCTCACTATCTCCTTCCTCCGCCATCCGCGGGGGATAAACTCCCGGGGAGGAATAGGAGCAAAAGTCGCGGGGTAAACACTTCCCGAGGTACGTGACCGAAAGGCGGAGATCGCGGACAATCTCCTCATCTTAACCGTGAGTACAGCGCCCCGTAAGACTAGTCCCCAGACACTAAAGGAGAAACGCGCTCAGCGCGAGACTGTGGGCCTGAAAAACGACGACGCACTCCCTACCACCCTTTTATCAGTACTGTGGGGTCCCGGGCCGAGTCTAGTACCTGCCTGTCCACCTATGGTCGGACCAGACCCGAAGGGGCCCCAGATCTCAGATCTGCCGTAACACGCATAACAAATATGAACAAAGCTGTCCCCCTTTGGGTACTCACTCACAATCAAAAATGCATGTTGTTTCAGAACCCAGAGTTATAAGCGAATGTGCAAAGGATTTTTTACTATGTACCCCCTTCCCATCCCCCCCTACCCTCCCCCCCACGCACCCCCACCTGCCCCTCCCCCCCATCCCCACTCACCTCCCCTCCCCCCTCCCCCCCTCCCCAACCAGCTTGCCCTTAACCCCCCTTTTTTTTTCTCTCCCAATTACCCCCCGACACTTCCTCCCCCTCCCACCGCCCCTCTTAATTACCCTCCACCTATCTCCCCCCCCTTCCCCCCCCCCTATTTCCCAACACCGACTAACCTTCCGGGGCAAAATGCAGGCCTAGATCTGGACCCATGGGGACCAGCAGTGGGGAGCCGAATTGAAGATATGCAGATCCGAGGGGATCAATACACATAGGGTAAATGAACAAAGTTCAGTGATAGTGCTCTAATGACCGTGGTGGTTATGCATATAGTGATGCTATAAATACTTGATTGGAGATTGGTAATGGCTAGGTGCAGGTATAAGAGTGAGCAATGAGGTACATATGGGTGAGCATATGTGTCTGAACCCAAATATAAATGTCCTGGTGAGTGTGGGTGGTGGAGATATATGAGCCCCACCCCCTCACTGCCAATGTGGACTGGGTCTGACAACTGCCTAATGACACCGATATAATACCCCAAAGTACAGATAAAGTACCAACTCACGTGACCATGCCCTTGTTGCCTTCCAAGATGCGTGCTTCTGCAGGTAGGTAGAGGATATGGTAGCCACAAATGCAGGTGATGCAGCGCACAGCAAAAGAACAGGATACACCAGAACAGCAGCAGTAAAATAAAAGTCCTTTATTGTATCTTCATGGAGAGGCGAAGCGCCGCACAGGCGTGAAACGCGTAAGAGAAGGAGGTTTTTTTGCACCTATCCCTGTCTGCACCATGAAGATACAATAAAGGACTTTTATTTTACTGCTGCTGTTCCGGTGTATCCTGTTCTTTTGCTGTGCGCTGCATCACCTGCATTTGTGGCTACCAGATCAATACACATAGGCAATAATAAATGGATCTCCCTGGTAAAATACCCATCCCATGTGAAACAGGGATCAAAACAAAATTGTTTAATGTGTCCCGCTGCGGGAATAGAAGCGTTAACTGTTGTTTATTGTTTTAAAAATGAAGCTGAATGCAAAGGTTAAGCGGACTCTGAAACCCTTCATGTCAAGCCCTTAACCACAATCAAAAATGCATGTTGTTTCAGAACCCAGAGTTATAAGCAAATATGAAAAGGATTTTTTACTATGTACCCCCTCCCATCCCCCCCCCTACCCTCCCCCCCCACACCCCCCCACCCCTATCCCACCTCCCCTCCCCCACCCCCCCACCCAGCTTGCCCTCACACCCCCTCCCCCCTTTCCACTCCCAACTACCCCCCGCCACTTCCCCCCCCCTCCACCCCCCCCATCCCCCTTCACCTGCTCCCCCTCCCACCTCCCGTCCCCTCTCACTTACCCTCCACCTACCTCCCAAACCCCCCCCTCCCCCCCTCCCCCCGCCTCCTTTCCCAACACCAACAAACCTCCCGGGGCAAAACGCAGGTTTAGATCTGGATCCAGGTGGACCAATAGTGGGGAGCTGAACTGGAGATATGAAGATCCGAGGGGATCAATACACATAGGGTAAATGAACAAAGTTCAGTGATAGTGCTCTAATGACCGTGGTGGTTATGCATATAGTGATGCAATAAATACTTGATTGGAGATTGGTAATGGCTAGGTGCAGGTATAAGAGTGAGCAATGAGGTACATATATGTGAGCATATGTGTCTGAACCCAAATATAAATGTCCTGGTGAGTGTGGGTGGTGGAGATATATGAGCCCCACCCCCTCACTGCCAATGGGGACTGGGTCTGACAACTGCCTAATGACACCGATATAATACCCCAAAGTACAGATAAAGTACCAACTCACGTGACCATGCCCTTGTTGCCTTCCAAGATGCGTGCTTCTGCAGGTAGGTAGAGGATATGGTAGCCACAAATGCAGGTGATGCAGCGCACAGCAAAAGAACAGGATACACTGGAACAGCAGCAGTAAAATAAAAGTCCTTTATTGTATCTTCATGGAGAGGCGAAGCGCCGCACAGGCGTGAAACGCGTAAGAGAAGGAGGTTTTTTTGCACCTATCCCTGTCTGCACCATGAAGATACAATAAAGGACTTTTATTTTACTGCTGCTGTTCCGGTGTATCCTGTTCTTTTGCTGTGCGCTGCATCACCTGCATTTGTGGCTACCAGATCAATACACATAGGCAATAATAAATGGATCTCCCTGGTAAAATACACATCCCATGTGAAACAGGGATCAAAACAAAATTGTTTAATGTGTCCCGCTGCGGGAATAGAAGCGTTAACTGTTGTTTATTGTTTTAAAAATGAAGCTGAATGCAAAGGTTAAGCGGACTCTGAAACCCTTCATGTCAAGCCCTTAACCACAATCAAAAATGCATGTTGTTTCAGAACCCAGAGTTATAAGCAAATATGAAAAGGATTTTTTACTATGTACCCCCTCCAATCCCCCCCTTACCCTCCCCCCCCACACACCCCCACCCCTATCCCACCTCCCCTCCCCCACCCCCCCACCCAGCTTGCCCTCACACCCCCTCCCCCCTTTCCACTCCCAACTACCCCCCGCCACTTCCCCCCCCCCTCCACCCCCCCCCATCCCCCCCCACCTGCCCCCCCTCCCACCCCCCCATCCCCTCTCACTTACCCTCCACCTACCTCCCAAACTCCGCCCCCTCCCCCCGCCTCCTTTGCCAACACCAACAAACCTCCCGGGGCAAAACGCAGGTTTAGATCTGGATCCAGGTGGACCAATAGTGGGGAGCTGAACTGAAGATATGAAGATCCGAGGGGATCAACCCACTTAGTCAATCTCTAATGGATCTCCCTAGTAAAATACCCATCCCAGGTGAAACAGGGAACAAAATAAAATGGTTTAATGTGTCCCGCTGCGGAAATAGAAGTGTTAACTGTTGTAGATGGTTGTACAAAATGAAGTTGAATGCAAAGGTTAATTGGACTCTGAAACCCTTCATGTTAATAGGCAGGTCCTTAACTACAACCAAAAATGCATGTTATTTCGGAATCCAGAGTTGTTTGCAAATGTGAAAAATGTTTTTTAATATGTACCCCCCTCCCATCCCCCCCCTACCCTCCCCCCCACCCCCCCCCCACCCCTATCCCACCTCCCCTCCTCCCCCCCCTGCCACCGCACCAGCAACCTCGGACAGGTGTGGATGCTGAGACGGAGGGGCAGGGAGGGGAAAGGCGCAATACATCGACAACAAAGGGTCTGGACCCCTCCTGTTGCGCACCGGCCATTGGCGCCGGTCTCACCCCTACAGGGCAAGTCTGCCCAAATGCCGGTCTACCCTAGACCTGGCAACACCATGTTAAGGCCCAGGAAGGCCCTAATCCTTTCTCTTCTCTATCTGTTGACCCTGTCCCAGCAGATCTTTATCCCCCTCCCCCCCCCCCCCACACCCCCCACCTCTCCCCCCTCCTTAGTAGGCCATATTCTCCCACAAAAGGAGCTCACATCCCCCTCCCAAAAAACAAATAAACCAAGACACAGCGACCCCCCAAAAACTAAAGGCAAGATCTCTCCTAATGGGAAAGGGGAGATCCCGAGACCCCGAACCACAAAAAACAAACACCGTAATGATGTCAGTAGCCCCAATTAAAATTTGTTCGCTAAACGTTAAAGGACTACAAAACAATAGAAAGCGGAGGTTAGCCCTCCAGGATATGAAAAAATCAGGGGGAGACATCATATTCCTACAGGAGACCCACTTCACATCACAGGACCCCCCAAATTTATTCAAAAAAACGTTCCCAGCATGCTTTTTTGCATCATTCAGTAGTAAAAAGAGGGGTGTGGCTATCCTAATCAGACAAGGCACCCCATTTAATCATGTCAAAACAACAGTGGATCCGGAGGGTAGATTTCTGGTGGTATATGGCTCCCTAGCGGGCTCGGCAATTGCTCTGATCAATGTATACGCCCCAAACGAGAACCAAACAGAATTTCTACAAACTGTTCTCGAGGGCGTTGACCCGGGATATCTCTCATCGATGATAGTGGGAGGGGACCTAAACATGGTCCTAAATCCCACCGAAGACAGATCAACCACAATGGGTCCTCCCCGCACAGCCCACTCCCGGATCAAGGGGAAAAGGTTTAGGGGAATCATGAGCGAGTTCTCACTGGTGGATGTTTGGAGAACCCAACATCAGGGTCAGAGAGACTACACCTTTTACTCAGCACCTCACCAGACCTACTCTCGAATAGACTATTTTCTAACCACCAAAAATGTGATGGCGGCAGCCATTGAATCAGACATTGGCTCAATCACATGGTCCGATCACGCCTTGATCACCCTGACACTATCAATACCCTTTGAGAAAACAACGAATTACTCCTGGAGACTAAATGATTCACTTCTTAATCACCCTGAAGTAGAAAGGGAAATTAGAACCTCACTTAAGGACTATTTCTTTTTCAACGCAGGGACAGTCTCCTCTCCAGCAATCCTATGGGAAGCCCATAAGGCAACTATCAGTTTACTTATTAGATATTTATACATATATATTTAGGCACTGTACCGTGTATGAGTCTCACTGGATGTGCTAAAAACTGAGCTTTGTCTGTGTTTTATGTTCTGTCTCTGGTTTTAAAAAAAACTATCAGAGGGAAATTTATTTCCATCGCATCCCACAGGAAAAAAGCCCGCCAAGCAATAATCAAAGAACTCACAGATAGTATCTAAACAATAGAATAAACCCATAAGGATAACCCTTCAAAAAAGATATACAAAACATTGTTAATGGCCAGAACAAAACTTAGGCAAGCTCAGCTGGAGGATGTTGAAAAGGCCCTCAAATGGACCAATCAACAATATTATGACAAGGGTAACAAGGCCGATAGACTCCTGGCCAGTAAATTGAGAGGGGTACAAAACAGATCACAAAAAACAGCGATCAAGAGTAGGTCTGGGGAGATACAATACAGTGACAGCAAAATAGCAGCGGAATTTACAAAATATTATACTGAGCTCTATAACCTAAGATCTAAAAACGGCCGACCTGAACCTATAGCAACAGAGCTCATAACACAATACCTAGACAAATGTCAACTCCCTGTATTAACAGAGGAGGAAAACACGGTCCTCGATGCTGAGATTACAAAAGAGGAACTGGAAAAGGCGGTCAAATCATTAAAAATAACTAAGTCTCCTGGCCCTGACGGTTTCACAAATGTCTACTACAAGAGATTCTTGCCCACACTATCCACGCATCTTTTAAAAACATTCAACCACTTTATGGAAGGGAACCAAATTCCCCCCTCAATGTCTCTAGCCAACCTAGCTATCATACACAAGGACGGCAGAGACCCGATGCAATGTGGAAGCTATCGTCCAATCTCCCTCCTCAACAGTGATCTCAAATTATACAGGAAAATACTTGCAAACAGATTGAACCCCATCTTACCGAGACTAATTAATATTGATCAAGTAGTATTTGTCGCGGGCAGGCAAGCCTCAGACAACACTCGGAAGATAATCAACATTATTGACCATGTACACCTCACAGGGACCAAAGCACTACTTTTAAGCTTAGATGCAGAGAAGGTGTTCGATAGAATAAACTGGCAATTTTTGGACCATACTATGCGCAAATTTGGCTTCAAAGACGCATACTTAGAAGGGGTCCGTAGACTCTACCAAAACCCGTCAGCTACAGTAAAATAACCGGGGGGCAATAACCAGAGATTCGAGATTACAAATGGAACTCGACAGGGATGCCCCCTATCTCCTCTCCTCTTTGCACTTACCATAGAGCCACTGGCATCGGCAATACGACTCAATATAGACATCCAAGGAATAGAAATTGGCCACAGGCAGCACAAAATATCCCTATTCGCAGACGATGTCATCTTAACTCTCACCAAACCCCAAATGTCCCTACCCAACCTCCAAAAAGAACTCCGAGATTTTGGAAAAATCTCAGGATATAAGATTAATAATGATAAATCGGAAGCCCTGAATCTAAGCCTGCCAGAGCCGGAGGTGAAACTCCTCAAACTAAACTTTAACTATCGATGGAGCTCCTCCTGTATCAAATATATGGAAGTCAAGATATCGAGGACCTACCAATCATTATATCAACATAACTATCCGGCCCTGTTCCATAAAATCAAACAAGATCTAAATAAATGGGGAGGTTACCAGATATCTTGGATCGGGAGAATGATCTCAGTTAAAATGAACATACTCCCTAGATTGCTATATTACTTTCAGACTCTCCCGATCCACATCACCGGCTTGGAATTAAAAAACATCCAAAAGCTAATCTTCCAATTCATTTGGCAAGGGAAGAAACCCAGAGTCCCCAGAACAGTTCTTTTGGCCGCAAGGAGGAGGGGAGGAATGGGAGTCCCAGACATCACAAGATACTACCTAGCCGCACAACTGCGACAGGTAGTGGTCTGGAACGCTAACCCAAATCAAAACTGCTGGCTAGAGATAGAAACGCACTATGCCGGGACGCCCTCACTGCCGGCCTGCCTTTGGTCCCTGAGTAAGGAAGACATGCAGAACAGCAAACTCAAATTAGGCCCTATGAGACACACATGGGAGACCTGGTCGAAATGCAAATACAAATTTAAGCTCACAACACCTCAATCCCAATTTACACCAATTCACGAAAATCCAAAATTCCCACCTGGATGTGAGCCCAGACAATTCGATCAATTCAAAACAAAAGATATCAAAGTGGTTGCCGACCTCCTGACCTTCGGGGAGTTCCTGAGTTATCAAAGACTACAAACTAAATATGAAATGGTAGGATTAAACATTTTCAAATACCTACAAATTCGGCACTTTATTCAAACATTATCCCCAACGTTTGAATTTCCCCCTCTCACTGGATTCGAACGGCTCTACAGAGAGACAGGCCACCAGATAGGTCTTAAAACGCAAATTTGTGCAGAACTGGAGAAGGCACCCGAGCCCCCACGCACGATTATATGCTGCATTGGGCAGCAGAATTGGATACAGTTATAGACCCAGAGGATTGGGAAAGTATTTGGGGAAATGCCTCAGGAACTTCCATATGTACCACAATCAAAGAAAATATATATAAAATACTATTTCGCTGGTATCTTACCCCAGTTAGAATAAATCAAATCTACCCCCAGGCTTCCGATTTATGCTGGAGAGGCTGCGGTCAAAGGGGGACATGGCCCACATCTGGTGGTCATGCCCGGAAATTCAGAGATACTGGGAAACCATTCAAAAACTAATTGAAGAGGTCACGGACCTCAAAATACCCATTGACCCGCTGACCTATCTGTTGGCCAGGCCCTTAGATACGCTGGACCGACCAACAGGCAAATTAGTCTCCTTCATTCTCACTGCGGCTAGATGTGCGGTGGCAGCCGCCTGGAAGAAGGTGTCTCCCCCCTCCAAGCAAACAGTGATAAAAAGAGTGCAAGAGGTGATAGATATGGAGAGATTATCCGCCTTTTTGAAAAGATCCACCACCTCTTTTAATAACATTTGGGACCCCTGGATTACTCAAATGGCGCTCCTGCGCCGAAACCCCCTATAGAAATAGAGGGACACAACAAATCAAACTAAGGCCCTAAAAAGGGAAGCCAAAGAGAAGGGGAGCAATGCCCTCTCCCCCTCCCACTCCTTCCCCCCCACCCACTCTCTCACTTTCTATCTCCTTCTAACCCCATTTCTGTTTCCATACTCATGTCACCCCGACAGCCCCCGAAGGGTCAGGGGGGGGGGGCGTTGAGTCTATCTCCTTACCCCCCCCCCCCAGTTGAAAAGTAAAAACCTGGATTAGGCTGTTATATCAAATGTACCTATAATGTTGTGAAATATTGTAACTGCCTAATAAAAAATTTGAAACAATTTTTTTTTATTTAAAATACATTTTTATTCATAGTGTAGATGTGCAGGGGGTATCCAGAGCTGAACCGCATTGGTTTCAGGTCCGGGGACCCCCTGCTTCCCGAGGGACCTGTATCTCGGGAAGCAGGGGGTCCCCGGACCTAAAACCAAAACGTTTCTGCTCCGGAGACCCTCTGCACATGTACAGTATAAATAAAACACATATATAAATAAACACTCGTTCCTTACCTTAGCGGCTATGTGCTATGGTAACGAAGCAGCATGACTGTATTTTTAATAATATTGTACAGTGAGCAGGGGGTTCCCTGAGCCAGAAATTAATGCTCAGGGGACCCCCTGCTCCTGCACAATATTATTAAAAATACAGAAATGCTGCTTCATTACCATAGCTGATAGCCGCTAAGGCAATGAAGGGGTTAACCCATCGTGCCCGCTTTATTGTGGGTAGCGGGGGTGGGTGAAGGGGGTATTTGGCCCTTGGTGTGAGTTTAGGACTTGCGGGGAGGTTGCGGGTGCACTTAACCCCTTCACGACCGTAGCAGTTAATACAGCTACGGTCATGAAGGGATTAACCCCTCCCGCTACCCCCCCCGCAAGCCCTAAACAACCACCATTGGGGCTAATACCCCCTTCACCCACCCCCGCTACCCACAATAAAAAAAACTCACACACAGCAGCCGCCCAAAAAATAAATAAATAAATCTAAATAAATAAATGAATATAAATAAATACATTTAAAATACATTTTTATTCATAGTGTAGATGTGCAGGGGGTCTCCAGAGCTGAACCGCATTGGTTTCAGGTCCGGGGACCCCCTGCTCCCCGAGATACAGCCCCCTTTATGAGGTGCCGGTATCCCTCTGCATTTAAAGGTCCCTATCACGTGACCGCGGCATGTAAACCAAGCAGAGGGATACCGGCACCCCATAAAGGGGCCTGTATCTCGGGCAGCAGGGGGTCCCCGGACCTAAAACCAAAACGTTTCTGCTCCGGAGACCCTCAGCACATCTACAGTATGAATAAAACACACACATCAATAAAGAATCGTTCTTTACCTTTGCGGCTATGTGCTATGGTAATGAAGCAGCATTTCTGTATTTTTAATAATATTGTACAGTGAGCAGGGGGTTCCCTGAGCCAGAAAGTAATGCTAAGGGGACCCCCTGCTCCTGCACAATATTATTAAAAATACAGAAATGCTGCTTCATTACCATAGCTGATAGCCGCTAAGGCAATGAAGGGTTAAGGCAGAATAAACAATAAATACATTAAATACATGTTTTTAATGTGTGTGTTAAACCTCCCTGCCTTGACTGTAATCTGTGTAAGACCCCCTCCCCCTATTGTGTGTGTTAAACTTCCCTGCCTTGACTAATCTATGTAAAAAACCCTCCCCCTATTGTGTGTGTTAAACTTCCCTGCCTTGACTAATCTATGTAAAAACCCCTCCCCCTATTGTGTGAGTTAAACTTCCCTGCCTTGACTGTAATCTATTTAAAAACCCCTCCCTATTGTGTCTGCTAAAATTCCCTGATTTGACTAATCTGTGTAAGCCCCCCTCCCCCTATTGTGTCGGTTAAATCTCCCTGCCTGTGTTTCTGTGAATGCAGTGTACTGTATGTAAATGTGGGGAGGGGGAGGGGGATCCCGTGTAAATAACCACACCCACACCTACTACCCACTACCAAAAATAAAAAAAATTCACACACAGCAGCAGCACAATAAATAAATAAATAAATAAATACATGAATATAAATAAATACATTTAAAATACATTTTTATTCATAGTGTAGATGTGTAGGGGGTCTCCGGAGTTGAACCGCGTTTTTTTCAGGTCCGGGGACCCCCTGCTCCCCGAGATACAGGCCCCTTTATGAGGTGCCGGTAATCCCTCTGCATTTAAAGGCCCGATCACGTGACTGCGGCATGTAAACAAAGCAGAGGGATACCGGCACATCTTAAAGGGGCCTGTATCTCGGGGAGCAGGGGGTCCCCGGACCTGAAACCAACACGGCTCAGCTCCGGAGACCCCCTGCAAATCTACAATATGAATAAAAATGTATTTTAAATGTATTTATTTCTATTCATGTATTTATTTATTTATTTAGATTTATTTATTAATTCTGCTGCTGCTGTGTGTGAATTTATTTTATTGTGGGTAGCGGGGGTGGGTGAAGGGGGTATTAGCCCCAATGGTGGTTGTTTAGGGCTTGCGGGGGGGTAGCGGGTGCACTTAACTCCTTCACGACCGTAGCGGTATTAACTGCTACGGTCGTGAAGGGGTTAAGTGCACCCGCAACCCCCCCGCAAGTCCTAAACTCACACCAAGAGCCAAATACCCCCTTCACCCACCCCAGCTATCCACAATAAAAAAAATTCACGCACAGCAGCCCCACAATTAATAAATAAATCTAAATAAATAAATAAATACATGAATAGAAATAAATATATGTGTATATATATATATATATATATATATATATATATATATATATGTAAAAAGGCAGATGTCACTCGCAATAAAGGTAGAAAGCCGGTGCTTGTCCCATATAATATTGAATAAAATGCAGATTCCTTACCAGGCAGACCAGGAGTCCAAGACCATGCAGCAAGAACCGAGACAGCACTCAGATTGATATCAAATATAGATGTATTGAAAAAAAGGCACATACAACCAATATACAGTATATATATAACAACAATCCCTATACATATATACATATATATACATATATATATATATATATATATATATATATATATATATATATATATATATATATATACTATATGCAATGTGATGATTGGAATGTGAGTTTTTTCATTGGCATTTGATGATTTAGATTGTAAGATCAGTTAGGTTTATTAAAGGAAAACCATTGTAATGTAGTGTGTCTGTATGGAGAAGTGTTATTTGTAGTACAGTATGGTTTTGATAACCCTTCTATATTTATTTGTATATTGGTTCATCATATGTGTGTATATACTGTATATATACTGTATATGTATATATATATATATATATATATATATATATATATATATATATATATATAGTGTATATATATATATACAGTATATATACAGTATATATATATATATATATATATATATATATATATATATATATATATATATATATATATATATATATATATATATATATATATATATATATACTGTATATATATATATATATACTATATATATATATATATATATATATATATATATATATATATATATATATATATATATATATACATACAGTATATACACACATGATGAACCAATATACAAATAAATATAGAAGGGTTATCAAAACCATACTGTACTACAAATAACACTTCTCCATACAGACACACTACATTACAATGAATTTCCTTTAATAAACCTAACTGATCTTACAATCTAAATCATCAAATGCCAATGAAAAAATTCACATTCCAATCATCACATTGCATTTATATTGTATTTATGATGCATAAAATCTATGCACCATATACATTCTGCAAATGAATGTGAACAATATCATTGCAAGCTAAATACAAATACTGTACTCCAAACAAGTCAACTATTTTAACCAATCAAGTAAACAAAAATCAATATATAAGTACCAACCAGAATTTTTTTTTTAAAACCAAGGCTAACCCTTACAATACCAAGGATTACATCTATCTAATTGTAAAAAACATTATACTGTACACACATTGATGCATTGCAATAAACAACATACAGTACAGTACATCCCCTGTATCTCCCTGCCTTGAGTGTAAACTGTGTAAAGCCCCCTCCCCCCTAATGTTTCTGTTACATCTCCCTGCCTTGAGTGTAATCTGTATAATGCCCCCTCCCCCTATTGTCTGTTAAATCTCCCTGCCTGAGTTGCTGTGAGTGCAGTTTATGTAAATGTGGGGAGGGGGGGGACCTGATGTGCATACTGTGAGGTCTAACCACCCTCACCCACTACCCACATACCGTTACCCCCCCCCATCCTGGCCATGGCGCCTCCGCTTCTGTAAAACAGACACAAAAATTAAAACATCCAAAGTAATGTCCCCTAACCCCTTAATCACCATAGCGGTTATTAACTGCTACAGTCATTAAGGGGTTAACCCACCCTCACCCACCACTCAGGATGCCTACATACCCTCCCACACTAAACCCCCCACCCGTGAGGCCTAACCACCCTCACCCAGTACCCACAAGGGAGGCCTACCCACATACCTTTGGGGAACCCCCCACCACCCCCAGTACCCACAATATAAACAACACAGTGACCCACAATAAACATTATTCTATTTATTAAATACATTACCCACCCTCTGTTCCCCCCCATAAATACAAGATTTATCCTTTTACAAACAGGGTTCATAACGCAACCCCACGCGAGTCCCCGGTGGGCTGGCGGGGCACCTGGACAGACCTAGAGGGTACCAGCAGCCCTTTTAAACAGGTTCTGGAGGCCTGCTGGTGGGTCCAGCCAGCACCATGGCCCCCAGGTGGTCTCCTTGGGTCACCGTGGGCCACAATTGGGTCCCCAAGGTAGGCCCAAGGATGTCTGGGAGCCCCGGGTCAGACCCACAGATGTCTGCGGGGCCTCGGGTGGTTCCCACGGGGGTCTGGGGAACTCATGGGTGCTCACTACGGGTCCGCGGTGCCCCCACAGAAGTGGGACCACACATCATCATCCCCGCACCTATGGGTCGGTGGTGCCCCCACAGAAGTGGGACCACACAGCTGCATCCCCGCAGACCACGGGTCAGCGATGCCCCCACAGGTGTGAGGCCACCGCTTCATCCCCGCATGTGTCACCCATGGAACCACCAGCCTGATACCCGTGGGATACCCGAGGAAACCACAGGTGGTCTCCAGAGGTCCCACGTGGAACCACGGAACAAACCCTGAATGTAAAAAAAATAAACCTGGCCTATACATTCAATACATACACCCCCCCCCCCCCAACACCTACAGTACAATAATGTGCAAAATAACTATTATCCAGATATGGATAATAGATTAATTGCCCATTATTAAAAACATTAACTAGCATATTCAAATAAATAATAAAGTGCTACTGACCTCATCAAGAAGAAGTCTCCGTCGCGAGCAACATTCTTGTCTTGTCCACAAAATACATTGCCAAAACAAAGCCAATACATTGCAATTACATTCAGATATCAATTAACCCCTTAAACACCTTATCGGATAAAAACCGCAAAGGTAATTAAGGGGTTAAGCCACATTGGCCCGATACCCACCGTTCACCCATGAATTTGTACAGTAGCTTCATCACGCAACTATATATACAGTGTGTATATATATATATATATATAAATACAGTATATACACACACATGATGAACTAATATACAAATAAATGTGGAAAGGTTATCAAAACCATACTGTCCTACAAATAACACTTCTCCATACAGACACACTACATTACAATGAATTTCCTTTAATAATCCTAACTGATCTTACAATCTAAATCATCAAATGCCAATGAAACACCTCACATTCCAATCAATACATTGCATTTACATTGTATAAATGATGCATAAAATCTATGCACCATATACATTCTGCAAATCATTGCAAGCTAAATACAAATACTGTACTCCAAACAAGTCAACTATTTTAACCAATCAAGTAAACAAAAATCAATTAGCAATCATTATTTACATCCCTAAACAATTGACAGTCCATCCCGAACAATGAAACATGGTGGTTTCCTCGGGTATCTCACGGGTACCAGGCTGGTGGTTCCATGGGTGACACATGCGGGGATGAAGCGGTGGCCTCAGATCTGTGGGGGCACTGCCGACCCGAAGTCTGCGGGGATGAAGCTGTGTGGTCCCACTTCTGTGGGGGCACCGCCGACCCGTAGGTGCGGGGATGATGATGTGTGGTCCCACTTCTGTGGGGGCACCGCGGACCATAGTGAGCACCCGTGAGTTCCCCAGACCCCCGTGGGAACCACCCGAGGCCCCGCAGACACCTGTGGGTCTGACCCGGGGCTCCCAGACATCCTTGGGCCTACCGTGGGGACCCAATTGTGGCCCACGGTGACCCAAGGAGACCACCTGGGGGCCATGGTGCTGGCGGGACCCACCAGCAGGCCTCCAGAACCTGTTTAAAAAGAGCTGCTGGTACCCTCTAGGTCTGTCCAGGTGCCCCACCAGCCCACCGGGGACACGCGTGGGGCTGCGTTATGAACCCTATTTGTAAAAGGATAAATCTTGTATTTATGGGGGGGCACAGGGGGTGGGTAATGTATTTAATAAATAGAATGATGTTTATTGTGGATCACTGTGTTGTTTTTATTGTGGGTACTGGGGGTTGGGGGGGGGGGGGTTCCCCAACGGTATTCGGGTAGGCCTCCCTTGTGGGTACTGGGTGAGGGTGGTTAGGCCTCACGGGGGGGGGGTTAGTGTGGGAGGGTATGTAGGCATCCCGAGTGGTGGGTGAGGGTGGGTTAACCCCTTAATGACTGTAGCGGTTAATAACTGCTATGGTGATTAAGGGGTTAGGGGACATTACTTTGGATGTTTTAATTTTTGTGTCTGTTTTGCAGAAGCGGAGGGGCCATGGCCAGGATGGGGGGGGGTAACGGTATGTGGGTAGTGGGTGAGGGTGGTTAGACCTCACAGTATGCACATCGGGTCCCCCCCTCCCCACATTTACGTAAACTGCACTCACAGCAACACAGGCAGGGAGATTTAACAGACACAATAGGGGGAGGCGGCTTAATACAGATTACACTCAAGACAGGGAGATTTAACAGAAACATTAGTGAGAGGGGGATTTACACAGATCACAGTCAAGGAGGTGGGGTTATAACCCACTCCCCCTCCCCACATTTACATAAACTGCACTCACAGCATCACAGGCAGGGAGATTTAACAGACACAATAGGGGGAGGGGGCTTTATACAGATTACACTCAAGGCAGGGAGATACAGGGGATGTACTGTACTGTATGTTGTTTATTGCAATGCTTCAATGTGTGTACAGTATAATGTTTTTTTACAATTAGATAGATGTAATCCTTGGTATTGTAAGGGTTAGCCTTGGTTTTAAATTTTGTTTTCTGGTTGGTACTTATATATTGATTTTTGTTTACTTGATTGGTTAAAATAGTTGACTTGTTTGGAGTACAGTATTTGTATTTAGCTTGCAATGATATTGTTCACATTCATTTGCAGAATTTATATGTGCATAAATTTTATGCATCATAAATACAATGTAAATGCAATGTATTGATTGGAATGTGAGTTTTTTCATTGGCATTTGATGATTTAGATTGTAAGATCAGTGAGGTTTATTAAAGGAAATTCATTGTAATGTAGTGTGTCTGTATGGAGAAGTGTTATTTGTAGTACAGTATGGTTTTGATAACCCTTCTACATTTATTTGTACATTGGTTCATCGTGTGTATGTATATACTGTATATATATATATATATATATATATATATATATATATATATATATATATATATATATACACATATACAGTATATATATAACAACAATCCCTATACATATATATATATATATATATATACTATACATACTATACTATACATA